>NC_133005.1:17428712-17731742 GCF_048564905.1 Vicugna pacos
AAAAGAATGTGGCTCCTGGTGGTCTAGTCCTACCATTAGAGTGCTGCTCATTCATGAGGTGCCTAAACAGTATGGTAGCTTTGAGTTAATGGCACATTATTCAGATGTCAATTGTTTATTTTTTTCTACCCTAGCATTCCCTTTAATATTTGGATGAGTAAACAAATTTATTTGCCATAAATGCAATATTTATTGAGGGATTTCATTATGATGGGTTTGAGGATTCAATGACAACTGAGACATGACCCCTGATATCAAAGGTGTCAATGGAAGATGTATTTAAGTCAGAGGGCCATGACATTGCAGTTGGTATGTACTCTATGTGAAAGAAAGTAGTTGGTGTTGATGGATTCATTATATTAGTGGCCACCATTAATGACCACCTGAGTCCACATCATTTTCCCTGTGACGTTGTAGTATCCTTTAAATATTGATCAAGGCTAGTTTTCTGGCTTACGTTCACAATAATAGAATAGAGGTGGAAGTAATGGTGTGTTAGTTCTGAGTTTAGACCTCAAGAGGCCTTGATCACCTTTGCTTGTTCTCTGTATCCTGCCTTGGACATGTGAAAAAGCCATCACTAGCCTGCTGAAGGGAGAAAAAAATCACATGGAACAGAGACAGATCAGCCTAGTTGTTTCAGCCAAGGCCCCAGACATGTGGAAGAGCCCAGCCAGGATCAGTCACCAGCCTACTCACAGCTGACTGCAGATGTTTGGATGAGCCCCAGTGAGATCAGCCCAGCCCAGCTCAGATTAACAGAGCCTTGCAGTTATCTGTAGACTCACAGTCAATAGAAAATGGTTGTTTCTAACACTAAGTGTTAGTGGTGTTAACTGATATAGGATGCAATGGAAGCACACATGAGAGTGAGCTTGGGTGGATCAAAGAAGGCTTCCTAGAGGAAGTGACAGTTACTCTATAAACCTAAAGAGGACTAAGAGTTAGCCAGGGAAAAGAGAGAACCTGAGTGTGAGTGTGTGCACAAGTGTGTTTTGGGGAGGGGTTCAAGGGGAAGAGAAACAGAAAGAAAAGGGTCTAAGGAGTTGAGGGAATAATATTTAAAAAGCCTGGGAGTTGAGATGGTCCATAAGGTTGGTGGATGAGAGGAATACTAAGAGATGAAACTGCAGAACAGTGTAGGAACCAAATCACGTAAGATCCAAAACATTTCTTAAGGGTTTTAGACTTTATTCTGAGAACAGCTGGGGTCTTTTAAAAGCTTTTAATTCCATTTTTGCTTTTGTATGATCAGTCTAGCTCCACCATGGAGAAATGGCTACATAATTTAGGACTAGAGGCATGGAAACCATTTAGGAAAAACTTGGTCAGTGGGAGAGGATGGTGGCCTGAACTTGGGTATTAGCGGAGGGGATAGAAAGTGTACAAATATGAGGGCTATTTCACAGGGTCAGAACTGATCCAGGTTGGTAATTTATTAGAAAGTGGATGAAGGAGAGGGAGCTGTCAAGGATGATGCCCACCTTTTGTTTGGGCAACTGAATTGATATTGGTTTTATTCATTGGTGTAGAAAACAAAGGACGTGGAACAGATTAAAGTATAAGTAAATTCAGTTTGGTGCATACTGTATGGGACAGACTATATTTTCTGAGGATGGCCATGCCTATGTATTTATTCCATTCCTCATATTCTTCAGTGTGACCTGCACTGCCCTCAAAGTGAGATGGGGTCTATGTTTGTTTCTTCCTCTTGAATCTGGGAAGGGGCTTGTCACAGCACCAATGATCAGGGTCCGGCTTAAGTGACAGTATGTCACTAAGAGGTTCAATCATAAAAATTTTGACACAGCTTCTGCCTGGCTTCCACTCACAAAGATCATCCTTGGAATCCAGCCACCATATTGTGAGAAAGCCCAGGCCATGTGGAGAGGACATGTGTGGTGATCCAGCCTGGAGCCCCAGCTAGCTTTTCAGTTGATGTATCATCAACTACCAAGCATGTGAGTAAATTAGCCTTTGGAAAATTCCAGCTCCCAGCCTTCCAATCTTCCAGCCAAGACCCCAGCCATCATGGAGTGGAGACCTGGCATCTCTGCTCTGCACTGTTTGAATTCTTGACCCACAAAAATTATGAGAGTGAAGAAATAATTCTTACTGTCTTACGCCACTAGGTTTTGGAGTGATATGTCACCCAGCAATAGCTAACGAATACACTGCATTTCGAGTGTCTATGGGACATAGCTCTAACTCATGTATATTTCTGTTTCAAAAATCAATGTTGCAAACTCTTTTTTATCTGTTTTAGAAAAAAAGTTACATCAAATACTTTGTCATTTCTTGTCACTTCCATTATTTGTCAGAAAACTTTCGATGGTTTTGCCTTCCTTAGCTTTGGTCAAGGAAGGAAGGGAGAATCCTGAGGGCAATGTTACTCCTGGATGGACGTGGTGGAAGGAAAGAGTGGTGACAATTGTGCTCTCTGGCACAAGCATAGCAGCATCCTGATATCCTGCCCAGGTAGAGACGTGCTCCGTCTGGGTGGGCATCACCTCCTGAAAAACCAGCCTTGTGCTGCTCCCACCTTCCTGTAGGTTGGCCCAGACACCATGAAATAACAGCTGGGTTGTGTTAAGAAATCTTTTATTGTTTCCTTTGGATTTGTGATGAAAGCACATAAAATTACAAGTGGAAGAAACATCATGCCACAAAATTGCATAGAATTATTACAAAAATGTGAATTATGCCTTTTAAATAATTTGAGATAGAAGAACCAAAATATGTACATTTTAAGAGCTTCAAATACTTTGTCCTATCATTTTTTTTTCTCCTGAAAAGGCAAAAGTCACAAGGTTCAATCCATCACAAACAGTATTTATACAGTGCACAAGTGCAACATTAAATTCAAAGTTATGCAAGCGATGGCCCTTTCTTTTGGAATTATAGAACGACTGCTTATCTATCACAGGAGTACTAATTCATGTATGGTGATATTGAAATGCTCAAATGAAGTGTTAAAAACCAAAAACACATGGCATGTCAGTAGAACTTTGAAAACTGGTTTACACGGCCAAAAACCACGCTATTCTCAGTAGTGTAAGGATATCAGAGGGGCGCAGTCTAATTTAACACACAGCTCTACTCTCTATCATAGGCAAAACCACAGTACAGAGTTTCACACATTCAACAAAGAACAAGGCAAATACATAAAGGCACAAAACTGCACATCATATAGACCCTTTTTTTCTTTATCTTACTCTACTTCAAGTAATATGAATATTATTCAATGATAGTATCACTGTAGTAGTTTCAATGATGCAAGACGGACAGTGTTACACACTACCCCACAACTGCAAAAACTGTCATTGTACAGATAGAAAAATGTGATTACAGGAAATGGCCAAATACAAACGTATTGCAAAATGACTAGAGTCGCTAAGATAATGAAATTCAACTACCAAAACAGTTTGGTGTAAGTCAAGGTTATTCAGCTTTAGTCTGTCTCTGGGCTAAAATGTGATACACTGCTCTGTAGTAATCACCACTGTGTTTGGTTATTAATGCTATTATTACTAGTTCATTCTTCTGCAATTTTAGACACAGACTGTAATTTTGTTTATAAAAATGCAGCATTCGATTGTGACCATTCTTGCTTCCTTCTGATTTAATGCCTTTCGTTCAAAGTGCAAAAGTAGAATGATTTACAAAAGATTCCTCATTCAGTGGAAGTTAAGTTTTATTACGTGTCTAATTAACACCCCAAATCCTTTAGATCAAAATATAATCATCTCCAAAGGGGATGGGATTTTTTTCCCCTTGTGTCTCACTAGATGTTTTTTTAATCAAACATTCCTTTCTAATATTTGAACTAAGCCTTCATTTTGATTAAAACTTAATTGTGATCTCTAGTTATTGCTTAAAGTTAAATAGAACAATTTTCATAAAAATATTAAATTCTTAAAACACAATTTTCAGGACACAACTAGCTTTTGTGTTTGAAAATGTTTTGCTAAGCTACAATCAGACAGGTTTATTTCAAAGTAAAATAAAACTGTGAACAGCTTGCTTCAGGGCTTGAACTTCAGTGTCCTCTGTGTTACTCTCTGAATTATATTTTTCCTCTATATAATTGTTCTCTCTTACTTAAGACCTTTCAATAGTGTTTTTGATCAGTTTTACCATAATATAATTTTTTTCTCTTAATGCCATTTAACATAGGTACTTAACAAAAAGACAGTTAAGTGAATTAAATGTACATAGTAAATATATAATGAAAGATATTTTTAATGTTAGAAGTAAGTCGTAATTTGTCAGACTTAAAAATTATGGAAGATACTAATAAATTTCCATATTGCTGTCCTATACATTTTTGTATATTCTCACCAATAAAACAAGCTTAAAGTCTGATATTGAAAAATCCAGTTTTCGATCCTACAAAATATACATCAAAGTCATATTCTAAGTTCTCAATCTACCTCAACTTGCAGCAATGGCTCCATCAATTATTTCTTAGAATTTCAATATAATTTAATATTCACATAGTCTACATATTTGACCATTTTCTTCTCTATCCTTGAATTTGGTTTTAAGTCTTGTGGAAGAGATTTGGGTCACTGCCAATTAAGAAACAAATATCCACACTTTTATGAATGTGTTGTGTGTGTGTGTGTGGTGTATGTGTATGTACTTATATGGCTGAGTGCATACATATATACATGGAGATAATATATATCATTTATGTGTGGGGCTGTGTATTCTCTAGATAAATATTCAATCTTTATCTCTATATTAAAAGATAAATGAACCATAAAAAAAAAAGACAGCAAAATAACCGCTGGAAGCTCTTCATTCTGATTGAATCTCTGAGCAACATACATCAGCTCAACTATTTTTATTCAACGGAACAGATCTTTGTAGTTGTTAAATTATTTTAGACCAATGACCAATGAATACCCAGACTTTGAGTGCAAATAGTCAACTTGGACAGCACACCACCTAGAAGTGTGTGGCCAACTTGCTCACGCAGCCAAATGTACAAGCCATGTTCCAAGTCTGGGGATGGCTTCACTGGCCAAGGGCACAATCAGGATGGAAAACCAGCTTATCTGAATCACTATGGTCTCTGATAAAGCCATGTCAGCAACAAATACACTGATGCCTGTATGATAAATAAATTAGCAAACTGCAAGCCTCCGGTGCTTGCAAAGCAAAGGGTGAAACAATTTTAATACACACGTTAACTGGAAGATATGGTAGTTGAGGGGCAGTTAGGACAAAAAAAATGCTCAAAGTTGGCAGTTCAATAGTGTTAAATAGTGCGATGCATTTCTCAAACTATTTCTATTACTTTGACATACTTTACACCAGAGCTTCAAATAAAAACACGAGCTTGATTTTCTTCCAAGAAGACACTGTCTTTCGTTAAAATGTTCCACAGAGTCTGGAAGTTGCCTGCTTTGAATTGACTATTGGAGAGAAAGCCAGAACCCCACATACATGCACCCTTCACTAGCAGACCTGCAGTAGTTTCCACATGACACATGGCGCCGGGCAAGGGGAAGCTGCATGGATCCTTCTGGAACTCTCCCTCCGGTGTGGATTTTAATCTAAGGGATGCTTCTCAGGAGGGTGCTCCTGGGCAGTGATCTTTGTAAGAAGAGAGAGTCCGATGGAGCTGGGGTGGGGGGGCATGCGTGCTCTGAAGGCTTGGCAGGAACACTCACAGAGGAGTGTCAAACTCTTTTCCTGGGTTTTCTCCTTCCAGCTCCTCACCGGAAGGAGGCTTATGGTTCAGTTTTCCAGGGTCTGAGGCCAGAGGGGCAGGAGCAGAACTGTGATTGCTGTCTTCACTAATCTTCCCTTTCATGGCTTCCTGCACGAACTCCAGAATCTCCAGGGGCAGCCTTTTGAACTTGTCTTGGTACTCTTGCTCCAGCTCCACCTGCAGCTGGGAGACAGCAAAAGATGGGATGATTTTATGTCATGCAGGTTTCTATAACCACCCACGTAGAAACTCCTCGAAAGCGATGTACAGAGATGGGGGAGGAATAAATCAATTTTAACATCATCCACTGGTTGCCTACAGAGATGATGTGAAATATTTTCATATTGTCCACTGGTTACTGAGAGAGAAGAGGTAAAACAGAGTTTAGTTAGACATCTGTCCATAGCCGAAAGTCAAGTCCAGCCCACGGGTGGCATAATAAAACAAAAGACTTGTGATGATTTAAATAAATACAGACACACATATACATGCAGAGGTGGGTCTCTTGAAAAAGCTTACAGAAGTTCTTAAATGTAGAGATTGGTAATCTCCAGTATCTGGGAGTCCCAAGATATCAAGGTCAAGGCTGACCATGAATCAGGCTGGGTGCACCTAGAAGCCTCTTCAGTGGACAGAGGATGAAGGTGTGGGCTTGCAGGAGTGCAGCCTCACCTGGAGGGCGGGAAGCCAGTCCTTCTAAACAGAAGCTGGATGCATTTTTACAAACAGAGCATATTCAGTGTCACCAACATTAGCTTCTATTCTGACGTCTTTTATCATCTCTTTGTTTTGCTTCCTTTTATCATTCTAATTTTTATTTGCCTCATCAACAGTTTTAACTGTTTTCTAATTTATATGCTGAACGCTCTGGAGAATTTTCAGGCTTTTAAAAGTCACAGGACTCTTCCTTCACATGCAGACTTACAGTGGCCTCAGCCATTAAACAAGTAAAAAGCCAGGAGTCTGGTAGGAGTCGGGGTGAGGGGTGGGTGCTGCTATGGTTCTCTGTTGAGCAAAGCACCATCACTATCTGGAATTTTAAATAAAATTTCTTTGCTTATTGAATGGTAAGCAGGGAGTTTAATCTTAGAAATGGCATGCGAGACTCAGTGCTTTTTCTCCGCCCAAGATAGCCTTGAGCCTTTTCTTAGGATAAGTCCTTAAAATCGTTAAATTTCTTTGCATGCTTCTCAAACTTTAAGAGGCACACAGATCATCTGGGCTCTTGGTCTTAATTCTGATTCAGGAGTTCGGGGTGGGGATCTTGCATTTCTCAGCAGCTCCTGGGTGATGCCGGTGTGGCTGGTCTACTTTGGACAGCCTGACGATCTTTTCGTCCTGATTCTTCTCTGAGCTCTCAGTTCTGCTTTTGGTCTCGATCCTGGCGGTGTGTCCTCCATCTGCAGCGTCAGTGCAGTCTGGCCCCTGGACCTTCCGGGGTGAAGACAGTCCTCGGGGTTATTAGCCCGGAAGTGTCCAGACCCCGTTTCCCCACCCGCGGGCTGAACGGCGCCAGCAGCTTGAGAGCATCCCCTTTAGTTCAACTCCTTTACACTCCTGCTTCTACGCCAGAAAAGTTTTGCCAAGGCTTAGCTATTTAATACAGATCCATAACCCCTTATCTGCAATACTAAAATCCCCAAAGTTCTGAAATTGAGAAGTTTTTTAATAATGTTGTGGCAGACTCATCGACATTAACTGATATCAGGCTATTTCTCATCCTTATTTTATCCCACTTCATGTGAACGTGGCACTGTAGACATATTAATTTGTTTGAATATGAGGGTGACTCAGGCCCCCTGGGGTACAATGCTTGTGGTATATGCACCATATTCCCTTTCTAAAATCAGAAAAATTATGAAATCTGAAAAACAACAAAGAATTTCTAATAATGGATTGTGGATCTACTTGAATGACCTTTTATATTTTTCCCCCACATCAAAAAGTGCCTGATAAAAATGGCTTGGTCTGAGTATTGAAAGTCACCTCTTTCTGTCAAATATCAAATGTTGCGTATTTATGAATATGTTGTGCTGGCATCTGAACTCCAATAAGCCAAGAAGGAAACACGCTTTGAGAGGGGTACCCACGGGCCCTGAGATTCACACTGCTGTGATGGAGCAAAGGCATTTTCGCACAGAGCCCCACCCTCAGCGTCAAGGACAAACGCCTGGACTATCAGACTCAGGGAGACAGCAGCCAGCTCCTCCCCAGGTGGGGACTTTCACAGTGTCACACTTTTGCATAAGGAAATCTCAGCCTGGTGTCTGACAGTTTCCGTTCACTGCCATCCAGCCCTCATCATCAGTTTGCTTCAATTTTAGTTCAGCAACAACATGCAGTTAAAGTTTGTTTCCAAGGAATGTAGGAAAAGGGAGAAAAGAAAGGGGCCCCGTGTTTAGGTAACAGCAGATTTCCTTTAGGTTAGACTGGGGGCTCTTCAGTGACAGATACACTGTACTGGTACCCAGTGACCAAGTTCTTGTAGGTCATTGGTGGACAAGACCCCACGGTGCTTGATAATGCTATTCCTTTTTTTAATTTATGAAAAAAAAAGAAAATGCCAAATAAATACTTAAACTAACATTTTCTAATAACTTTTAAAAATCTTATTTTAATAATTATGTTTCCACACCCAATTCTGATGTGTGGGCATTTCTCACCACACCAAACCATTCTCTGTGACACCAGCTGGTGTCCCACGATGGAACTCAAGACTGACATTATGTACCTGAAGATAGTGTCAGATCCCACAGATTAAGGGCTCAGTCCTGTAAGACACCCCGGGACTCCCAGCCAACTTCAGATGCTGATCCAGGTTGTCCCCTGTGCTTCTGACTGACAGGCTGTAGTTTGGAGGCTCCCATGATTCCCCTCCCTGGGTTTGATTAGTTTGCTAGAGTCACTCACAGAACTCAGAGAAACATTTTACTTACTGGGTTATCAGTTTATTATAAGAGGACACAACTTAGGAGCAGCCAGATGTACAGGGCAAGGTATGAAAAAAGGGCCCGGAGCGTCCACACCCTCTCCAGGTGTGCTGTCTCCCCAATCTCCACGTGTTCACCAACCTGGAAGCTCTCTGAGCCAGATCCATTTGGGTTTTTGTGGAGACTTCATTACATATACATGAGAGATGTAACTCATTGGCCATTGGCGATTGAACTCAATCTCCAGCCCCTCCCCTCTCCCTTGAGGAGGTCTGAAGGTGGACCTGAAAGTTTCAACCCTCTAGTCACTAGGTTGCTTCTCCGACAATCAGCTCCATCATCTCATTAACATAACAAGAGACACATTTATTGCTCTCAAAACTTAGGAAATTCTAAGAGTTTTAGGAGCTCTGTGATAGGAACTGAGACAAAGACTAAATGTACAGTCCTTATTATAAATCACAATATCACAGTAACAGCAATCTAGTTTTAATAAATTGTTTCTTAAAAAAATTAAAAATTTACCCAATTGTGGCTAAATTGTAACTTTAGTAGATTCTTCCCTTCATCATCGGTTAGTAATGAATTTTATTGTACTCTAAACTATTTTAAAAAATTGAAATAATTTAATTTATAAACTAAATTAAATTTATATTAAATGCCTTGTATTTCTCTCTTTTAAAAATATCTTTTATTGATTAATGAATTAATTACAAAATCACATTTATTATTGAATTTCAAGTTAGAGCTTTTCTTTTTATTCATTTTTCTTTCTTATAAATGGAATACTTCTTCATTGTGAGAAAATATGAAAAGTAGACAGGGCAAAGTCTGGCTCTGTTTCCAAGGAGCCCCATCTATTAAGAGTCTAGAGCTGTTTCTAGTTCAAGGGTTGCAGACTCAGGTGGTCAGGGGTTAAACACAGTCATGAAAATAAGAGAAGTGGGCTGTGCACAATGAAGTGAGAGTGGTGGGAAGGATATGCCAGGCTAAAGGATCTAAAGGAGAGGCAGGAACTCAGCCCTAGCTAAGGCTTGCCAGATGCTCATTTTCAAGAGAAGTCAGAAATGCAAATTTTCATGTAAGGTCTCCTGAATTTTTATTGTTGGCAATGGACTTGGTCCACACTCATGAGTCTTACTGAGACAGGAGGGAAGGGGACAGGGTACAACCTTTATAAGAATGACACAGCAATCAAAGATTTGACTCCCAGCAGACCTTGAGCTTCATTGTACGCTCACTGTAATATATTGGCACATAAATGGCACTCCCACAGGTGCCATGACAGTTCCAACCCTAATCATAAAAGGTCAAAGAGTGGACGCTGGCCCAGTTCCTGGGAATGCCAGCCCCTTCTCCAAAGTAGTTGGAATAATCCTCCCACTTGTTAGCATATGAAATTACCCAGCCCATAAAAACTAACCACTCCCACACCCTGTGGCAGTCTCATGTTCCTAGATGACCCCATGCTCTGAGGCCGCCACTTCTCACCTCTAGAGATGGCCCTCATTCTGCCTATGGATGGCCCTCATTCTACCCCCCCTCCACCCCAACCTTTGCAGCCTTTCTGGCCTTCTGAGATGGCCTGCACTCTGTCTGTGGAGTGTGCATCTCTCTGGATAAACCTACTTTCTCTCTATTGTGGCTTACACTTGATTTCTTTCCTGCATGAAGCCAAGGACCCTCACTTGATGGGATGCATCCCAGGGACTCTCCCGAGACCTGGAACATGGTCATCCTTTCATGCCCCATTTTCCTGCATCACTACTGAGCTTGTGGAGAATTTCTAACTTCTCTCCTAGCAGACTTAAACTTGGCTGAGATCAGAGGACTCCAGACCTTGGGTCCAGCTGTGGAATTTCAGCTTGGATCCCTCCTAATTTTCCCTTCCTGCCATTCTGAGCTTCAGATGGTCCTTCGCTGAACACCAGGGCTGTCTCTTGATCATCCCTCTGCTGGTGTTCAGTGTCCTCCCATCTAATTGCCACCTCTGGTTCAGGTACTCAAACACGTTGAGTTTCTACTCTGGGCAATGCTGTTCTGCAGGAATGGTAGACAGACTGCACAAATAACAGTGTTTCTTCACCCCTCCTTATAGTCCTAGCCCTTGTAGCTTCTCCCATCAAAGAAGTGGGGTGTATTTTTCATATCCCTGAATCTGGGGAGGCCTTGTGAATTGCTTTGTCTAGTAGAATATGCCACAGTCACAGGATGCCATTCTAGACCTCCAAAAGCTTTGTGGACTGCTTCTCTCACTGTTGGAAGCTTACTCAGACACAGTGTGAAGAAGCTCGGACTAGCCTGCTGGAGGGGGAGACTGTCAGACAAGAAGGTGCAGCCATTATAAACCAGCCAGCCTCAAAGTGCTCACCAGCTAAACACAGGCTTGAGCAAGGCCACAGAGATCAGCTGAGTGTGGCCCAGGTTAGGACTTCCTGGCCAGTTCACAGGCTTATAAGCTCAGCAAATGCTTACTGTTTTACGCTACTGAAAGCTTTGTGGCTGTTTGTTACGCAGCAGTACTGTAACAATAGCTAACTGCTACAGAGGGGGCAGGGAATATGAAAGAGTGTCATGTACTGCCTGGCCCCATGAATCACACAAAATTCAATTCAGTTGGGCCCATCTTTGTATTGCTATGGCCTCTAAACACATTCTTGGGGAAATATCACCGTAGGACAGGTAGATTTTCATGAGAAATTGGATTTTGTATGCTAAGCCTTGGAGCTTTTCTACATTAGCAGACATAAGCTGGATTGATCTTAATTTTATAAGATCTATTTTTAGAAAATGGGGGAAAAAGAGGAAGGAACATGGTCAAATTTAATCTCCAATATTAAAACAAATTGTTACATTATACTCAGATATTCACAAATAAGAGCATTGCCAGTGTTTGTTTCATTGTAGATTGAGTTCTCCAATTTGACTAGCTAGACTCGGTTTCTAAATTTCTTAGTTAACTTGATTATCAAAAGATGTTGCCCACGCATCACTTCTGTGAACTCTGGAAAGTTAAGCAGGAAAAGGCAGTCAAGTTCAACTGAACTTTTCATTTGAAAAATGAATTTGAACTTTGCAGTCAAGTTCAAATGTGTTCAGCCCCGACAGGTTCTACTGTCATAGCTTTTGGCACTTGGGATGCGCTCCTGCCTCTGACATTTTTTCAACTGCCTTAGTTGAAGCAAGGTTTTTAGATGCACATATATAAGTGAAGACCAAGGAGAGAGCAAAGTTACTCATAAAAGTTTACAAACAGAAAAAACCCCAAGCACTCAGTATAACACAAATGTGGAGTAAATATAAAATAGGTCAGATTATTGAGTTATTAAAAGTGGTATAATCAGAACCACTTTTTTAAGGAAACAAATCAAAACCAGAGAATAATAAGTTGCAGTGGGATAACAAAGACAGAAGAACTGCTAACACTTAAAAAAAAAACGCTACAGAGAATGCAGAGACAGATATTTAAGATTTTCACAATTTGACTTCAGGTCCAATGCAAGTCATTTTGCCCAGTGAAGTGTATTAAAGACCTTAATAAAACACAAAGCAGGAAGAATCTTGGGAGGAGACTTCGGGGAATAACTGTGTAATCATAGGATACAGAGAACTTTTAAGCAAGTCAGAAAAGCCATAAGCTACCAAAAAATTTTATTTATCTAAAGGAAAATAACCTTTTTTGGTGAAAAAACTGGCAGAACCCACGGAGTTCACAGGAGGAGAAATACAAATATACAATATCTACATGAGAAGATGTTCCGTCCCATTAGCAATCAGGGACACGCAAAAACACAACACAACACTTTTTAAGGGATTTTATATTGATAAATTTCTTCTTTAAAGGAGCGATCACATCTAGTGGGGAACTGACATTGTCAAATATTAGACAATAATCTGATGATATTAAAAGAAGGGATCTACCACTCCACATGTAGGAATCTGGCCCAGAGAAATACAAGCCCCAACATGCAAGGATGGAAGCCAGATCATATGGCTAAAAGTGGTAACTAACAGACCTCAATTTTGTCAAATGTTTTTCCTTTTGCAATTGGCAGTTATTCTGTGGGGTGAAACTCTGGATCCATATAAAGTTTCCTTGAGTACCCCTTTATGAATTTGATGATTCTTGCCTATCTCATTGGGGGTAAGTGGTACTTTTCTAATTCCTTCTTATTTAGCTGGTGTTTTTCTGGAAGGGAGATGTGGAGATGAACTAGAGTTCCTCCTAAAACACCCGGGTAAGCATTTAATTTTTTTCCTTTAATTATAAATATTCTGAGTAAGGAATTGACTTTTATTTTTCTTTTCTTTCTCTGAAAATAACTCCAGACAATATATTTTTATTTTCATCTTTTAGTTCCTTTTGTTCAAATCAGTTGTAGCCATCATTCTTTTTTAAGCTCAAATTGTCCCTTGTGTGGCCAGAGGTGGGGACTTTCTGGCAGCTTCCTAGATCCTAACGACAGCACCCCCACCCCTTAGTTTTTAGCACTTGCTTGTTTTTCTAGGTATGGCAAGGTCCCGTAGATACCTCTTACACTCTCCCTGTCTCAGACCTGGAATCAGGCTCTTTTCCAAGGAGCCTGTAGCGGAGAAGGCATTAACTAGCCAAGCTTTGGGTGCTAAAATGCTCGCTGTGACCAGACGGTCATTGTTGTTTAGACCATCTCAGTGGACAGGACATGTATTGTGAAAAAATGTTAGTATGTATTGATATTTCAAATTTAAATGTAACATGATAGAATTTTTCCCTAACTTCTTTGATTTATCCTTGTATATGTTTTTAATTTCATAATTAATCTGGAATATTTTACTTTCTGCTAACATTACCCTACTTACTTATTTGCTTTGCATGCAATATACAGAAAGAGTTTCAATATTATGATCTGTCAATAGAATAACTGTGTGAAGCTTGAGACTTTTTTGAGGTTCTTTTTTTTCACAGAATACATCCCATAAGGGATGCACAATTACATTACTCTGCTAAATTCACTGGAAATAATTATACTCTTTGCATAATTATCTTGCCTTTAATATACACACAGGGTCATTTGTTTCAGTTTGTTTTCTCATTATACATTTTAGATTATTTCACTTTTTTTTCATCTCTGAGAGCATGTGCTATATATTTAAACATTTAATCCCTCCGAATCTTCCCCTCCTTTTTTAAAATTGAAGTATAGTCAGTTTACAGTGTTGTGTCAATTTCTGCTGAATAGCATAATATTTCAGTCAGACAGATACTTACAATATTTGTCTTCATATTCTTTTTCATCATAGGTTACTATAAGATATTGAATATAGTTCCCTGAGCTAGACAGTAGAAACTTATTCATCTATCTTACATAGAGTAGTTAGCATCTGCAAATCTTGAACTCCCAATTTATCACTTCCAACTTCCCTTCCCCTCTGGTAACCATAAGTTTGTTTTCTATGTCTGTGAGTCTGTTTCTGTTTTGTAAATAAATTTGTCTTTTTTTAAGATTCTACATGTAAGTGATATCATATGGTATTTTTCTTTCTCTTTCTGGCTTACTTCACGTAGAATGATGATCTCCAGGTCCCTCCATGTTGCTGCAAACAGCATTATTTCATTCTTTTTTATGGCTAGCATTATTTCATTCTTTTTTATGGCTGAGTAGTATTCCATTGTATGAATAGACCACAACTTCTTTATCCAATCATCTGCTGATGGACATTTAGGTTGCTTCCACATCTTAGCTATTGTAAATAGTGCTGCTATGAACATTGGGGTGCATGTATCTTTTCAAATTAGAGTCGTCTCCACATATATGCCCAGGAGTGGGATTGCTGGGTCATATTGTAAATCTATTTTTAGATTTTTAAAGGAATCTCCATACTGTTTTCCATAATGGCTGCACCACACTACAGTCTCACCAACAGCCTCACAGTCTTTTAACCTTTTAAAAATATCTCTAACCTTTAGGAAGTAGGTTATGGTAATATGGTACTGTAATTATTTTGCTCAAAATATTTTGAAATTTACTGTTAAAGGTTAGGAAAATAAAAAAGAAAAACAAGCAAACAACCAAAAATAAATCAATAAAATTCCCTGTAAAATAAAACAAGTTTTCTACCTAAAAAAATGCAATGCAGTCAGTAAATGTAAACCAATATAAATGGCTATGAAAACAGGGAAAGAAAATTATGTTACTGTGATAAATGAAGAAAGTCTACATACAGACTATACGTACTGTGGTTATGAAACTATATTCTAAGAATACGGAATGACTTTGAAAGGAAGTAGTGAAATATAAACTGTGTTGGGATTATGAGTATTTTTATTCTTTCAATTTCTCATTTTTATGGTAATGTGATTATTTTACTTTTAGCATGAAAATAGCATTCTAAAATAAAAACAAAATCTAACATATATTAAAAAGTACACAACAGAAAAATACAATGTGTTGAATGTGGAATAGAGTGAACAGGAAAATGTTATTAAAAAATTACTACAGAGATTATGGTGTTTTAACCTCAAAAATCAACAATTAATTAGCTGAGAGGTTGTTAAAGACAGTGGGAAAGCTATTAAGAAGTACATCTATCCAATGGGTGGTGGCAAAATCAGCCTGAACAACCTTGAAAAGCCTCATTTTATTTTTAGAATAATCTCATGAATTTTTACTCCAACCAAGAATAGAAATAACAGAATCACATAAAAATTACTAAGTGAGGTCAATCAGGTTGCCAGAGGATTGTTAGAAAAATGGCATGTGGGAAAATGGGACTACATTAGCTATCCCAACCATTCTAGGTTTTGTTTATTGGTTTTCCTCTAAATTTTTGAAGAGTAAATTGCAATGGGACTTTGAGTCAAAATGGCTGAGTGAGTAATTACTTTTTCCACTTCAAGCATAGAGAAATGCCAAATGAAACAGAACATATGCTTATTTAAATTTATAACTGAATTTTTTTTATTGATGTATAGTTGATTTACAATGTTGTGTTAGTTTCTGGTATACAGCATAGTGATTCGGTTATATATATATATATATACATATATATAACCGAATATATATATACATATATTCCTTCTCAGATTCTTTTTCATTATGGGTTATTACAAGCTATTGAATATAGTTCCCTGTGCTATACAGTAGGACCTTGTTGTTTATCTTTTCTTCATATAGTAGTTTGTATCTGCTAGTCCCAAACTCCTAATTTATCCTTCCCCTCCCCTTTACTCTTTGGTAACCATAAGTTTGTTTTTTGTGTCTGTGAGTCTGTTTTTGTTTTGTAAATCAGCTCATTTGTGTCACTTTTTCAGATTCCACATATAAATGATGACATATAATTTTGTTTTTCTTGTCTGATTTACTTCACTTGGCATAATAATCTCTAGGTCCATCCATGTTGCTGTAAATGGCATTATTTCATTCTTTTTAATGGCTGAATAGTACTCTGTTGCATATTGTAAATAGTGCTACTATAAACATTGGAGTGCATGTATCGTTTCAAATTAAAGTTTTCTCTGTATATATACCCAGGAGTGGGATTGCTGGATCATATAGTAACTCTATTTTCAGTTTTCAAAGTGTTCCATAATGGCTGCACCATATTACAATCCCACCAACAGTGTAGGAGAGCTCCCTTATCTCCCCAGCATTTATCCTTTGTAGACTTTTCAAAGATGGCCGTTCTGACTGGTGTGAGATGATACCTCATTGGAGTTTTGATTTTCATTTCACTAGTAATTAACAATATCGAACATCTTTTCACAGCCGTCTGTATGTCTTCATTATAACTGAGTTCTAATATGAGAAAAGGAAATAACTAAGTCACAGGAACGGTGAAGGAATTCAAAGCCAAAAGGCCCAGTGGTGTCAAAACAGACTGTGCATCTTGGGGAGCTGGGGTTTTCCCGTTCTAAGACAAGGAGGGAGAAGGCCTAGGAGTTTCTGGTGTTGGAGTGCTGAACTGAAGTCCCCATAGAAAGCCTGGAGTCTCCACACTTGAAATGGGGATCAGAAAATGCAATCCATAGTCTTGGGGACAAGCTGTGCAAGGTAATGATTCATGGTACCCATTGGAACAAAACGTCAGCAACAAGGAATCAGAAACCCAACCAGCACCATGAGTGAGTGCAGTTTCCAAACTCACATTACCCCTGTGAATGGGTGCTGGGGGCCAATAAATCAAAGTAAAAACTGTTCAAAAATGGATAAAATCCAGACAGTCTCAAAGCAGAAGCATGGCAAATTCAGGCTATTTGGATTCTCTACAGCCCATGGCAAGAGTGACGCCTGTAGATAAACAATTCCCACTGACCATGAGCTCCAAATTCAAAATTACAAACCACTCAGGTAACACACAGCACTTGTTCAACCTGGCAATTCAAGGTTGCCATTGGCAACTGGAATCTAACGACAGTGAATAAATAAATGGCGATCAGTGTATTTCTAGGTCAAAATGGAAAATCCTGCAGACCTACACAGAAATGAACTGAACAGTTCATGCCCATTTGGAAGAATACAGTTAGTTCATAATGGGTGCACATTCCTGATGCTTTCAATCAAGTGCTGGAGGGAGGGGCTGCATGCCTACATTTTTGGCAGATTTTTCCTAAATCATTATATCTGCTTGAAAATGGTATTAAGGTTAATTTTCATCTTTTGAACAAATGCCAACTGGCACCAGAGCCCATTGCAAAAAGGCATGGAAAGCAATCAACAGTTAAGTTGTTGCCATAGATCTACACAAGTGGCTAACTCGCTGAGGGACAGATACGATGCCCTGGACACACAGGGTGCTTGCATCTTACTAAGTATGACCGTGGACAGTGTATTTAATCTGGAATTTAAACAGTCTCAGATATAAAATGGGGATAATAATGCTAGTTTCTACAGATGAGTTTGTTACTAAAAGGTTTAAATGAGATCACACATGTTAAGTAATTAGCATATTGTGTTGCTCATTAATTAATTTCGTATAACTTTATTTCTAAAGGCGGGGGGGAAGAACTTACAGCTGGAACCCTGTCTACTAAGTGGTCTTCGTTCTTTCCATTTATATCATTTGAGTCATTATTTGGTCAATGCGACACAGTTAGGGTGTTTGTTAATTCTTCTTTTTTTTTTTTTGAATTATGTTCTGGATCATTGTTGATTTTTGAAATTTTTATCAACAAACAATATTTCTGAACACCTGACTGGTACAGGGCCCTCTGTTGCTGTGGAGAATTAAAAACTTAGTCCTTCCAGATGACAAGGGAATCTAACAGGTTGGGCTGAACAAGTGCTAAGACAAGATATGCGGGGCATGTTGAAAGTGAAGAATGGAAGTGATACAGGAGATACTTATGGAGGAGGAGGTAGGCCTTAAAGAGCTGGGCTTACTATACTTAAAAATTGATTAAAAAAACAAGTTTCTTCTGTATAGCACAAAGAACTATATTCAATATCTTGTAATAATCTTTCATGAAAAAAGTATGAAAAGGAATATACGTGTGTGTATGCATGACTGGGACATTGTGCTGTGCACCAGAAATTGACACATCATAACTGACTGACTTCAATTAAAAAAAAAAGTTGTGTTTTGTGAGATCTGCCAATACCTTTGGTATTATTGTTCTGGGGCAGAAGCTTTCAGTCTTCTCCCCATGAGACATATAATAGGTGACACTGATGGAGGGGGCAGGGAATAACATTCTCCAGCTGCAACTTCCCTCTTTCTTGCTCTAACAGTATACAGTGCAAGTATATCTATATACAGATATATATGACTATATATTGATAGATCTCTCTCTATATATAATCTGTATCTACATCTTTGAATCTCCTCTAATACATAAAAATCAAATCATTATCAAATTTCTTTTGTCTGTAATTAGCCACAGGTCACAATGGAGGGGACTTGTATTCTGTGGCTGAGAACACTTCTTTAAGAAGGAGACTGCATGTTAAAAGTAACGCGACAGGCAAGCTTTAGATCAGTGTCTCTCAAAAGTGAATGTACATGCAAAGCACCAGGTGATTTTGTTAAAATGCAGATTCTGATTTGGTAGATCTGGGATGGGGCCTGATTCTGCATTTCTAAGAAGCTCCCAGGTGGTGCTCATGCAGTAGCCTAAGGACCATTTTTGAACAGAACCTCTTTAGACAGAGGATGCCCAGCAAAGTGTTCTTTTCATGTTTCCCTCCTCAACATTATTTCAGGGTCTGGATTTCTATAAAAGGATTCTCTGTGAATTTCATGTCTCCAGACTTCTGCAGTTGGCTGATGTTCAGATTTGGATTCAAAGTATTTGATGGAGGCTACTGGGTATATTGAATGAAGGCAGAATGAGGTAGAAAGGAAAAATGGAAAGATTGGGGACAGGCAGGCAGTAGATCCAAATAGTGAATCAATAAAAGAGGAAAGTCAGAAGCTAGAGGTCCTGTGATTGCTAAGCATAGTTCCTAACATGCATTTGCATTTTAAATTTTATTTCAAGTCAAAAGCCAAATGCATTCTGATACAGCTCTTATGTGTAAATTCCTCTGTACATCCACATACTCCATGAAACTGCTCATAAAGGAAACTTGCTCTTAATACAGTAAAGAACAGAATCAGATTCCTATGACTTTTTTTCCCTAGCTCCATCCCCATTCCTTCTTCACTGTCCTTTCCCCAATATACCTCTCTTGAAATGCTGCAATTTCCTAACTTAACCCGTAATTTATACCTCCTATGATTCTTGAAATCTATTTCAAAATTTCTTTTGTAATCATCTTACAGGTGTCTAGAGATTACTGTAGAAACCCTTGAAAGGGACATTAGCAATTATATAGTCAAGCCCTTCAAGACTTAGTCGTGGAAAGGGATTTTAGAAATTATATAGTCAAACTTTTTTTTTTCTTCTTAGTATAAACTGGTGGCTGAGAGAAGTTAAGTGGCTTTCTCAAAGATAAAGCTTGCTGATAGCAAAACTAGGCCCAGAACCTAGTTGATTTTCCTTTACAGTAAATTGACTGGATTAATGGCCTGATCCTTCCCCTCTCTCTGTATCCACAGTCTTTGCTTTATGACTCTAAGTTCCTCTTAGGCAAAAGGTAGAGTCTATCTCTCTACCTCTTGAATCTGAGGCGGTCATGTGACTTACTTTAGCCAATAGGATGTTAGCAGACATGGTCCAAGCAGAGGCTTGAAAAAGCACTTGTGCATTTCAGTTTTCACTTCTGTTATTCTGCCACAAGCATGGAAGCATACTTGGCTAGTCTGGTAGAGGATGAGGCACATGGAACAGAGCTGAGTCACCCCAATAATCCCAAAAGCATCCAAGGTCACAGCCCAAAGCATCCAAAGTCAAACAGCAGCTGGCTGGTACTCAGAGATGTAACCAAGTCTAGCTGATATCAGTAGAGTCCCTTACCTGACCTGTAACTAATCATAGATGTACGAGCAAGCCCAGCTCAGATCGGCTATGTTCAGCCCAGATCAGGTGAACCCTGTAAAGCCATGAACTAAATAAATACTTATTATTGCATGTCAGTGACATTTTGTGTTTACTGTGCACTGTTATTTTAGCATTTCTCCCATGACCCCCACAATTTCTCTCAAAAGTGTTCGTGAAATTCTGTGGTGGAGGATACCAAAATCTGAGGGTGCTCAAGTCCCTTACATAAAATGATGTAATATTTACATACAACCTATGAGCATCCCCCAGTATGCTTTAAATCACCTCTAGATTACTTATAATACCAAATACAGTGTTAACGGTGTGTGAATAGTTCCTGCCTGGCATGTGGCAAATTTTTGGAACTTTCTGGAATTTTTTTCCCCAAAGATTTTCAATCTGGGCTTGGCTGAATCCACAGATGTGGAACCTGTGGATATGGAGTGCTGACTGTATGCTACAATGTAAGGCAATAATTATGCTACTTGGCAAGCAACTTTATCCCAGTTAACATGTGCATTCCAGACTCTGAAATCCTCATGTCAGCACTGGCGTGCTCTCTCCTTATAGGTCCTTGCTGTCACTGCCTAGTGAAACCAAGTCCCCCCAAAACTGAGTTCCCCTGATGAGTGAGTTTATGATTAACCTCTCTGTCCAAAACCTAATTCCCCTTTTCCTCCCACCGCAGTTCCCCTCCAGAGTGAGAAGTATCAAAGAAAAAGGGAGATAACACTGAGCAGGATACTGTACCCCTCTTGGGTACAAAAGCCCTTCCATGTCCCCTGTTTCTTGCTTGTAGAAAAAGGTGTTAGTCTCCTAGGCCTTCCCTGAATTCCAAAGAGCAGGCATAAGCAGTAACTAAATAGGGAAGTGAGGGAAGATAGAAACAAAGGAAAAGCAATTAAACAAGAAAAGTAATGATATTTTAAACAACAGCCAGTGATAAAACAGAGTCCTAATTCCTCCTCAAGGGATATACCTAACAATCTGACATATATCTTTGAGTTGTTACGCAGAAACTAAGAACCCTGCCCCAGGTGGAGGATGGTGACTATAGGCTGACCACAAGCACTGGGTCCCCAGACTGGTTGGAACCGGAAGGCTGATGATTAAGATTCTTGAAATACTACCTACTCTGTTACCTCACCACCAAACAATCAGAAGAAAGTCATCTACCCTGCAGCCTTCACCTCAACTGTTGCCTTTAAAAACCCTTCCCTGAAAGTCATTGGGGAGTTCAGGCCTTTTGAGCAAGAGCCTCCCATTCTCCTTGCCTGACGCCCTGCAATAAACATGGTATTTTCCTTCACCACAATTCAGCATCAGGAGATCGGCTTTGCTGCGTGGTGAGTGAGTGGACTCAAGTTCAGTTTGGCAACACTAGGAGTTTTCTAATTTTAGTTAAGTACTTTCTGTAGGACAACTCAGCTGAGGCCTATCATAGCTGGGAATAAAAAATAATAATAAATGAGAAAAACAATTTTGATTTTACTAAAATGATTAATCATGGTCCAGAGACATCTTGTCAAACTGAAAGTTGCTATTGTACTTGAAACACCAAGAGATGGTCTAGCTCTTTGAAGATCTGGGCTCTGAGTTAAGGAAGCTAAGAGACTTGAGTGAATACACATTATGCATGTTATTAACCATTATCCTGTAAATAAGGAATCTGAAGCCTACCACCCAAGTGGTTTAGTTGCAGAATCAAGATCTGAACACCAAATTTTGCCTCCTAATCCAGGGTTTCATTCCAGGTCAACCTCTCACTTTGTAAACATCTTTATTACCTGATATTCTGGGTGTTGAGAGAATAATGACAAATAATTTCAATGTATTTTCCTTATGTGTCTAGGGTTTTAAAGTTGCTTTCACAAGTAATTGGAAAGGGTCTTTTTTACTAAAAAGTGATGCTGAAGAGGGGTTCCATGGCATAGGATCTTACTGACATGCTCTCTTAATAATAGAATACAGGCAGACCTGAGAAACATTGTGGTTTTGGTCCCAGACCACCACAATAAAGCAAATATGGCAATAAAGCAAGTCACATGAATTTTTTGTTTCCCAGTGCATATAAAAGTTATGTTTACACAATACTGTAGTCTACTAAGTGTGCAATAGCATTATGTCTAAAAAACAGTGTACATGCCTTAATTAAAAAATACTTTATTGCTAAAAAAGCTAGCCATCATCTGAGCCTTCAGTGAGTTGTAATCTTGTTGCTGGTGGTGGGTTTGAAATATGATGAGAATTACCAAAACATGACACAGAAACTCAAAGTGAGCAAATGCTGTTGGAAAAATGGTGCTGATCGACTTGCTCAACACAGAATTGCCACAAACTCTCAATTTGTAAGAGAAAAAAAAAAAAGGAATATTTTCATATTGCAGCGAGGGTCAATAAAACGAGGCATGCCTGCACATGCTCCTGGAAAACAACATGGGCTCTAATCCAGCTGCAGTTAGCCTGGTCTATTTCTAAGCCTTCACTGGGCTTTCCTGTTTGTGTCTGTCATGTTTGGAAGACACTGGTTTTTCAACCCCCCACCCCCATGTAATTCTTCAGTTCAGGATCAGTTTATTTGGTCAGCTGGCTGTTTTTCCTGTTTGCCATTAAGTGGAGTCTAATTTAATCAGACTATTTCTGTAAAGAGTCAGATACTCCAAGAAAGGATAAGCAAACGGAAAATTGAAATAAGGGGAAAAAAATCCTACTTTAAAAGGAAAAAGAAAGATCTCTTGGGATAGAACTAATCCAGGAAATATTGCTAGTAAATTGCAGTGAAATATAGGACCGCAAAACTAATGATGGTAACACAATGAAGGTAGGGAATTGCAAGTTACTGAGTGCTTATTGTATGACATGCACGGTTCTTAGGGCATTTCATATATTAATCCATTTAATATGTGAGCATTAACTTAAGAATCTCTAAATTCAGATATCTATGGGGCCCAAGAAACACCATAGATTTGTGAATTAGGTTTGGGATAAGGCAATGGAGAAGGATCAACACTCGTGGTTAACTGGAATTGTATTTCATGTTTAAAATACTCAAATTAAAAAATGTTAACATGTACCAAGAGTCAGATAAAAGGCTCAATTTAGTCTGCAAGTCTGCAGTTGGTGGCTCCTGATTTAGCTGCGCTCTAGGGAGCAGGGGCGTGACAGCAAAGGGCGATTTATGTCCCCTGGAGTGAGGCAAAGAAGGCAACCCCAGAAGAATCCCATTCTCTCAAACCACATAAACCCTCAAAGAATCAATAAAAAGCCTCAAGTCAATGGAAATAAATCACCATTCAAAGGCCAATTATTTTTAGATGAAGTATACACTTTTCTCAATCAAGTAGAATGCCACCAATAGGGAAGAATTGAGCTTACTTATGAATTCAGTTCCTGTGCTGAGTCACATTGGAAACAAATGTCTATAGTGAAGGTGGTGTTGGAACCATCTCGGATAGGAGGGGGTTCCAGTGACACGTCCTCCTAGGAAAGTCTTGGGCTGGGATTCCTTAAGACCTGCCAGAGTGGTCTCCCAAGACTTATTCTCACGGAGGTCCTGCCCGTAGGTGGACCTCCTTTCAGATCAGTCTCCTCACCTGCAAACACCTCTTAACTTCTCTGAAGCAGTCACCCTACTTGAGCCCCAGCTAAAACCGCTCTCTCTTGACTTAAAGCCTGTACATTTACAAAGCAAGAGACAGGCTGTGTCAAATGTCCTAGAATGAACTCAGCCATGTCCCTGGAGAACGCTCTTCTCCTGATCACCTAAAATTAGTTTTGGTTTCTTTTTCTTTTTATAAGTGTGTATTTCAAGAGCGGTTCGCCATACTCGGGCTTTATCAGGATAATTGATTTTGATGTTTAGGGAGTGAGTATTGTCTAATTAGACAGTCACTCCTTCTAACCATCTGATCTTCAGTCTTCTGCTTAAATTACCATGGTTTTTAGGTTGACCGTTTATAACTCAGTTTAAGAGGAGACTGGACATTTATTCTTCTGGCCTCATAGGGGTTTAGAGAAATGTGATGGTCACTCCTGAATTCTCCACCCAAGGTGAAGTTGGAAAGTATGATAGATTTTCTCAGAGAGAGTAAACTGAAGCAGGGCCAGGTGAAAAAGTAAATGAGAGACTTGGGCCAGGTGGGAAATGTGGTGATCACAGAGGGTGGTCCTCGGGTCTTTGGTTACAAAGAGGAACCGCTCAATCTTGCCAGCCAGAGTGCTGCCACATGGATGTCCAAGGTTGCCCCATCTTCTGATTTTTCAAAGGAAGCTAGCAATCTGGATTTTCATGTTAAATATTCTGGTTTGTCAGTGTTGGCACTTATATTAGAAAATATTTAAAAAGCCACCTTGCAGGTCAATTTGCAACTTCCAGAATACCGGAGTAATCTACTCCATGGATTTGTCTCTGGACGTGATAGGTAACTGTCTAGAATTCTGCCAAGGCCTCCCGGCTTGGGGATTGGCTGCCAACCTCTTAGCTCCATGAATGGAGGCAGCCACATTGTGCTGGGGTCCTGAACCTGTGACAAGGCACTCATCATGGGGAAAAGAAGACACTCATACCTGGGATAAGCTTTTGACCCTACTCTAGGCAGCTCCTTTGGAAGGCACTCACTAAATAATTGGAGATGTCCCTCTACTTTCCCATTTCCTCATTTATCAAAATTTGGTGATGTGATGTGCTAAACCCACAGGGTTTGGAATAGGAATATGATAAATCTAATTACAAGATGTTTTTATAGAGATGCTCTTTTTTAAGTCTTCTAGGCCACATCCTTCCTCTGATGGATCTTTCGCTCTCTTTTTTTTTTTTTTTCCTGAGGTCTGCAGAGGTGATTTGGAACACAAAGTGGTTACTCTGCTGACTTTATATTTGGAATCTCATTTGAGTGGCAGTCAATCCAGAGTAATTCTAGGTAGAGCAGATTTGAATTCTACGACCTTGGTCTACGTTGTAGAAAATGACTAGTCATCCCCCGAATTTACATTCACACTTTCATGGTGTCTGCTGTGCCTGGACGGCAGCTGTCTAGACAGGAACAACCTTTACAGGTCCTTCTCACTATCTTTGTCCCTGGGGGGCCATTGGACTGGTTCTTGCCAATGAAATGTCAGGGCAGGCCTTTTTAGAGACATATGGAGGCATCTCTACTGTCTCTTCCCTTTCTCCAGCAAGGTCCTGGAGGATGATGGAGCCAAAAATGAAAAGAACATGGTTCTCTGAATTACCATGTAAAAGCATGCTGTCTGCCAACCAGAAACAACACATTGCACTGTTACATGAGAAGGACCAAGAATTCTATTTGGTGCTGTGTGTTACAGCAGCTAGTGTTATGCTAACCAATACATTCTTACATATATAATTTGTGTTGCATGATTTATGTTAAGGTTAAGGGGATGCTGAATATGCGTGTAGATAGTATGAGTGTTTCTCCTATTTCTGATTCATTTTATTAGGCAATTTTCATGTCATAAAGATGGCCTCTTAAAGTTGCTTGGGGCTTATTTGGTTCTTCTGGATTTAAAGTAAAATTAGAGAATAACCTTAACAATAAATCTTGAGCACTTTATAGCTATGAGAAGGAGTGAATGTTATGAATCCCAGGGGCATTATTACTTTCCATCAATCTTTATTTCTCTTTCTCTACTACAAGGAAAATGTGAAGGTGAAAAAAAAAATCTCCCTTGTCTTCCATTATTATCACTGGATTGAAGTGTATACAGAACAGATAGGGTATGACTATAATGAAGCTACTCTTGTAAGGACCAAGATGGGTGATTTCAATTAACTATTATTGTAAATCTATTTTAAAACATTATTCTTTTTTCTTCTGCTTAGAGAACAAGGCAGAGCTAGTCAGCTAAATCTGACTTCCTGCTTCCACCTTCCCAACAGCTAATCATCTCCTCGTGTGTATAACCCTGGGGCTGCTTCCAAAATCTAAGAGATTAAAAGCCCTTTTGATGGGCCATAGGCATCCTTCCTTATACGGGGATAAATGGCTTTAGGGAAAGCTACTGCTAACAGAAAAGTCTACTAGGTTCTACCAAGCCTGTCTTAGTTCTCCGTTGACCTTGCCAGCCAGAGAGCCATACTAATTCCAAATTATGGAACATATTCCAACACTAGAGATACTGGGCTGGATGGCAAATGCCACTGATTCATGGTTCATTCACCACATTTACTCACTTTTTTTTGCCTTGACTCCCTCTTACATTCCTTGATTTATTTACTCATTTATCCAGAATATATTGAGTACCCATCTATGTAACTGGGATTGTGACTAATGCAGGTAGATACAGAGACATAAATAAGAATGAGACAAAGGCTTGGTTTCAAGGAGTCCCCAGACCAGTGTGAGATGTGGATTGTAAAACAACGTGGCATGCTGAGATCAGCACCATGATACAGGTCTAAGCAACATACAGCAGCAGCACAAAGGAGGGCATGATCACCTCTCCTTGGTACCACAGAACTGGAATTACCTAAGACCAGAAGTCCTGGACATCATTAAACTCCGGTCTCTTTGCACATTTGTCCAGGTGTAACCGTGACTGACCTTTACCAAGGGCTCACGCATACCATCTCCTTCTCACTCTGTGGCACATCCAGTTATATTCCAAAATAATCGAAAAAGGAACAATGTAAGAACTCTGAATTATCACCTAAAAAATTGACTATTTTGTCTAATTGTAGGCTAAGTAAAATAAAACCCTGCAAAAGTTGGAAATACCCCTCGATACAGCAGAGACGAGTGATCAAGCAACAGCAAAAACATTATTAAGTGAATTATTTTCCATAGTGCCAAATGAAGTCCCACTCTGAAAGCCTATCAGTCTAATCCTTGCCTATGAGTCCTTACTATGAATGACCATCTCCATACATGTCAGTCAAGTAAATATAATAGAATTTTCAACTGCGGATAGAAGATTCTAACCTTGACTTCTTCAGCGACGGAAAGAACTTCCTGTGCTTAACTCATCCAATTAGAAATGGAAAGTGTATTTCAAGGCCTCTCTCTCTTTCTTTATCTAAAAAATAAAATATCCTTTGGTAATGAGGGTGAAATACAGCACTGATCATCTGGGGCAAGTGAAGTCTGTGAAGTCACACAGAGCGTCAGCATCACTTTGGATCTCAGTAGAAATGCAAGTTACCAGGCCCATGGGAAGCTGATTGAATTAGAACTTTGGGGGCAGGACTCAGTTTTCTGTGTATTATTAAGCCCTTTGGCAGATTCTAATAAATCCCAAAGTCTTGAGAACCACTGATTTAGAACTTAAAGCAGCTTTGTAGTGAGTCTTATATACATGGCTTATTGAGAATCATTCCTATATTAATGACTAAGTCTTGCCAAGAAAGTAGCTTCAGGTCTGGAGAATTATTTTGTAAATCTGAACACAGTTGACTATTGTCAAGGTACAGATATCAGAGAGAAGGTACTGGGTTCAATGTCGTTGACATCTGGATTATTGAGGCTGTAGCATTATAATCTTGGGTGGTGGTGGTGGGGATTCTCACTCAATTCAGAAAGTAACTACTGCCACTGTCCAGGCTAGAACCCTTTGGACTAACCACTGCAATGCATACTGCTCAATTTCCAATTGCCTGCTTTCTCTAGTAGAGAGCAGAGCTGGCTGGAAGGGCAGCCCAGTGGTTGACATATATGTACTGCAGCTCCCTTACTCTTTAGATGGAATAACTCCAAGGTGCATACTCTGCATAGTCTCCCAAGAGGACTGAGCACCAGATGCCCGTGGTTGTAACCTGCTTGATAACAAACACACCTTTTGTTGCTGCCTTCCCTTCCTGCCTCCTTTTCCCACCCCCTACTAGTTTCCTGGGATCACATCTCAGAAACACTACTTGCCCTGAAATCCCTGTCTCAGGGCTTGCTTCTGGGGGCACCCAAACAAAAACAGTAACTTCGTTTTTGAGTTTATTAGCTGGCATATATTAGGTATAAACATTGCAAGGATTTTCTTATAGTTTGAGGGTTGATATGCCCTGGTGTCTAATGCACATTGATATTATTTGACCGGCTTATAAACTACTTGAGTTGAAGATCTCCCATAAATCATCCAACGCCTAGATTTAGACTGAAAAACAGCCATTCCTTTCCAAATTGACACAGATCTAACTGGCCTCGAAGCACACTAAATTCAAGCAGTAATCCAAGTAAATTTGAATTTGGATAACTTTTGGTCTCTGCTGTATAGACCATAACCTCAGTGATCATATGTAATGTAACAAGAGTCTCAGGCTGCAGTGAAATTCTTTTTGTGCAGAAGAAACATTGATGGATAAGAGAAAAGGGAAGCTGTGTCTGAAATGTGCCCAACAGAGTGACAATGCATGTTTATTTCCCTCTTCATCTGGTAGCACTTGGAACAGAGGGATGAACTCAAATGCTAATTGGTCCTGGTGTTCTTGTTCCCTAACATTTCAAGGGAAAGAAAGGCTGTCAAGAAAAATTATGCTGAATGTTGGATAAATGAATAAATAATGTATGATGTAGCGAGGATGTTCAAAAACAGTTTATCTCATCCGAAGAAGACCAAATGTATTCCACAAGAGAACATATGTTAGTGCACTGGACTTAGTAGCAGAAATATAATGATACCTTGAAGAAAATGCCATTCGTGTTAATAATGGAATAACAATACCTGAGAAATTATGTAAACTTAAAGGAAAAGGCTCCTGCTTTAAAATAAATATCTAATATCTGTCAGAATGTCTAATTTCAATGTTTTTCTAATAAATCAAGTTCATGCTTTTTTCTCTTTAGCCAGCTTTTTAACCAAAATGCTCTGTCTCAAAGGAGACGCCCCCCGTCATCAATTAATAAATTTTCTTTCACGTATATCTCAAACATAGTAAGTGCATGATTCTTTACTATCAGTTCCTGTGCCTTGGTCACATGTCATTAATACAAACATACAAACTAAGCTCGTTTGCTTTGTACTAGTATGTTTGCATTTCATACTTGGTAGCCAAATACAATCAACATTTTCAAGTAGAAAGGCCGCTAATAAAGACACGTAACCTGATTTATATACAGTCTTTTGGATTAAACTACAATCAGAAAGAGAACTGCTGATCTGGCTTTCTTTCACGTTTACTCATCCATAAATTTCCATTCTCTTTCTTCTCCTAATCCCCTAAAATATGTATTTTTATGTCTAATATTTACTTAATAAGTAAGTAAGCAACTTCTTTGGAAAACATACAACAGAGTAAAATTGCCAGTGTGTCTGTCATGGTCACCTCAATAATATGGACTCTTCCAAGAAAGTTATGTCTACCATGAGGTCAAAACAATGAGCTGAAAGTCAAAGCAAATGGGTGGAACCATTTAGTGCCTAACTGGACTTGAAAACTAATTAATGGTTATCTTAATCAATGTATGAATTCCTCCTGTGAGTTCTCTTAAGACATCATGAAAATCACGTTCAAGAAACAAATGGGGGCACACCAAGAATATACTAATTTCTCAAAGAGAACAGGCCTTAAGGTCTTTTCCCTGATTCACCCTCGTGAGTCCCTGGGGATGTGTATGAATTGCTTCAATTCGTCATTGAATTGACTAATAATGAATATTTACTGAGCACCTACTAATGTTGACTTGAGGAATCCTGAATCGTGGTTACCAGTTGTCTCTTAAGGTTTAGAAACTCAAAATATAATTGATGAGCCGAGGCAAAGTTATACAACAACATGAGCCCGTCATACAAGATGAGCTGCCAAGTCAGTAAGTATTGATTTGGGAGCCATGAATCTCTGCGGGAAGACCTACATCTGAGTTAATCCATGAAATCAAAGCCTCCGGTTACCATGCATGAAAATGAACCTAAGTGCCACTGTCTTAAGCACAAAGATTTTTTCCCCCCACAGGCCAGGCCTTTAATGACTTTTCTGTAATCGTTGTCAAATAACAATGATTATTGCTATGAATATTTATTGAGCATTTATTATATGCTGGGCACTAGGTTAAGTGACTCACATGGGTTATCTGCATGAATTACCTCTTTGAAATCTCACATCCTTCTATGAGCTAAAGTCTACTTACCACTTAATGGCTAAGTGATACACCTAATGACAAAGCTGGTAAATAATGAAGTCAGAATCCAAACTCAGTTATTCTTACACCACAGTTTCTAATTACTTATAATAACCTCCTCTTCTATCAAGCATCAGCAAGAAGCTCATATATTTGTAATCCTTCAGTGACTCACTAGAGCAGAAGGTTGGTGGAAGCTTTTATATAAAGCAGAGGAAAAACAAAGGCAAAATTGATACATAATATCATGATGGGTAGAGCAGGGAAGGGGATATTATGTTCTTCATTTCTTCCCTCTCCTATTCTCACTATGTTATCCAGGTCTTACCACAGTCAAGTAGACATTTACTCAGTTGAACTGTCCATAATCTTTGAAAATATTTTATATCGCCAAACAGACTTCAACTTAGAGTCTACACTGAAAAAAATAAAAGACTTCGACAAGAAATATCTGACCAACGGCCTCAGAATTAGGGAGGGATTCTGAAAATGTCCAGAGAGATTAAAAAAAAATAGATTCTTAAATGAATAGATGTCTGAGACAAAAAATTCAAAAGATTTTCAAAAGATAGCCAGAATACCATGTCTAGAAGGAAAGTGGATCCAGCCGAGATCAGCAGAGTTCAGCTGACACATGAGTGAGACTGAGCAAGACTGGAAGAAGGTCCCAGCTCACCAACCCGTGACTAATAGGAGATGCTTAGTGTTTTAGGGTGCTGAGTTTTGGGGTGGTATATGTGATGCAAGAGTGATACAGTAAGTGTCCGGATTTGTGTTTGTTTCCTTTCACAAAGTGAGCACACCCATTTAACCAGCTCCCGGGTCAGAAAAGAGAATATTACCAACACTCCAGAAGTCCCCCTTTTACCACCTTCCAGTCACCGGTCACTCCATCCCCCAGCCAAGGTAGCTGTGCTTTTAACTTCATATAAATGTAACAATATTGTGCATACTTTTTTGGTCTGGCTCCTTTCACGCAATATTTTCTTTGTGAAAATCATCCATTCTGTTGTGCACCATTGTGACTGTCCATTCTCATTGCTCTACAGCAATCAATTGTGTGAATATACTACATTCTGGTTATCCACATAACAATTGATGGACCTCAGGCTAACTCCGGTTTGGGGCTATGACATACAGTGCAGCTGTAAACATTCTTGTCTGTGTCTTTCGATGAATTACATGCACATTTTGTTGGGGTTAGCAATATACTTTTAAGTTAAAAACATAGATCCCAAGAGATTATACACAGTATAACACTTAATTATGACACTTTTACATATAGTATCCTCCCCCAGTATAATACTTTTTTTAGCTTAATTTTGTATACCTTTATTCAAAAGGTGAAATTAGAATGTAATCTCATTTTTTCTTTTATTTTAAGCCTCTTTCCCATAAAAATTGGCATTTGTATCTATAGAATCTTTTTCTGTTGAGGTATTAATACTTTTAGCTTCATATGACGTTATTTTATGAAGTTAAAAACAACTAAAACCAAAACAAAGAAATGTGTTACAGGAATACATATGTATGCTGTGCAGATACAGCTGTGCATGTATATGTATCATGTATATACAGGCATGTGTCTGTCTAGACCTATGCAAATATAAAAACACAACAATTAAATAGACAAGATTCAGGTTCATAACTACCTTGGAGGATACAGGGTGAGGAGAGAGAGGCAGGGGTACCAGAGAGGGGAGAACCTAGTGTTCTGTTTTTGTGTTGTGTAATTATTTCATGGATATTTATTATATTACAAATAGACCAAGGTGGTCTTCGGTCCTGGTGTTTTTGGACCGAAGGGTGTGTCATGAACTAAGGATTGGTACTTATCGGGTTCTGTACACCTGATAGCCACCAAAACAGGTGTAGGGCTACCTAAATGAAGTTGGTAGCTAGAACTGAAGGATCCTGAAAAGTCACCAATTCATGGGGCAAGTTTATATTTGAAAAGACCGAAGACCATGAAGTTTAAGTGCTTGGCCAAAGTCATTCAGATATTTTCATGACATGAAGCCAGTGTGAAGAAGTACATTTTAAAGGTAGTTGTTTTTTTTTTTTTCCCCCATCTACGGTTGATGCTTGGTTTGAATTCTGTTTCCTTCCGAATGCTAAGTTCTGGTGTTGAAAACGCTGCCAACACAGCCCAGCATCATGGGTCTCAATCGCTTCTTAAAATAAAGTGTTCCTCCTTTCTTCCATTTGAAGAGTATTCTTTCTTCAGATACAGTTTCCGAACTTGGCTATTAAACTTGCTGGAATGTGGAACGAGGAAATTAGAAAAGTGGGTTGTTACGTTTTGTTCGGTTTTGCCAATAACGTCATTAATTGAAGCACGTTTCTTACATTTCTTAGAAATTGGAGGTAACCCTGGGTGGGGAAGGGCTGGTGATCTGGAATAAGTTCTGTGCTGCCGGGCGAAACTGGCCTTTACAGATTTCCCTCTCAAGTTCAAATCAAGAGGGGGATCAGGCCACAGAGTCACAAAGGAAAACTGGCATTGATTTCCCATTTCTTATTGCTTACCTAAGAGCACAACTTCAAAATGCACTCTGGCCTTCATTTCTCTTATAAGACAATTCCCCTGGAGTTGTTGGGGGTGGGCAGGGGAGGACCTGCCCGCCCCCCCTTTTCTGAACTGTCTTAATCTTTATCTCTTCTAATCACAAGCTGAAGAATGTCGATAGGGAAAGAGTCTCAGATCAATTCTACATTTCGGTCACATCCCCTCATTAACCAGGCGTGTTTGCCACTTCCACAACCGACAGAAATTCTAAATTTCACCGTGCACACATCATTTAAAATTTCCCCCCTCCCTGTTATGTTATTTAAACTTTTCCTACATATCAATTAGTTTGAAATAATAAGTCTTTAGGCTATCCATTAATTGCTGCACTGTAGACACGATCTGTATTTAAAATTACGCGAGGAAAATTAAGCTGCAGCACAAAGGAGTCTTGGCTAACACAGGCTTCTTAGCCCTTCTGAGAAGCGGAAGGAGATAATGGGGACAGGGAATACACAGGGGGCTCCCTCCCGACTTTGTCGCTCGCCAGCCAGCCTGAGCTGTGAAAACAGACTGCTCCCGCTGTAGGCTCTTCTTCCTTGCTTTTCAGTTTTCGTTTCGAATTTTTACTGTATTTGGTTATGCGAAGGCAGAAGAAAGCGGTTGTCAGCCCAATGTCCTTTTCCAGCAGAAACTTATTATAAATAGTCTAATAGCAGCTGGGCTTCATAATAAATTTCCCTACTCCCCCCCCCCCCCCGCTGCAAAAAAGCAACACATCTCAGTCTGTGATCTTGATTAAATTGGTAGCAGAGAAAGGGGATGGAGAGGGGAGAGGTGTGGCAGCTGGCAGCCTTACCGGCCAGTGCCACGATGTGCGTAAACGCTGGGGTTTTACTGGAAGAAATATTACTTGTAAGGAAGGGCAGGTGGCAGAAGGACTAAGGTCCCCTGTTGCTGAGGACCCCGGGGACTTCGGGGTTAGGTGAACTTCCCTCCCTCCCTAATCAAGGCTCTCGACTGCCCTGAAAAGTGCCAAGATCTGTCTGAGTCAGTCCCACCCTACTGAGCGGTAGTTTCAACCACTGAGGACCATGGAATCGATTTTTAAAAATTGGAAGAGGAAAGGAAAGATGAAGAGTTAGAATGTAAGTGACTCGCGGGTGACATTTTTTTCATGCTCCCTCTCCCCAGGAAAGTTTAATTTTCCGGATGTTTATTTTGCCTTCGCGCCCTCACCCCCTTTCTCGCCGGCTTCTTGTTTCTGCCTCCCAGTGATTAATCATTTTGACTTCAGGTCTGGCAGAGGCAAGGACTGCGGAGTCAGGCTCGCCCTCTAGTGGTGAGACGGTACCTTAACGTGCAGGTTTCCCCGTTTATCCGAAAGTAGAGCATGCCTGTGAAATCTTTGTAGGCAGAAATGTAGGTAAAGCAAAGAAACAATTACCTTAGGACACATCTTGCTAACGGATGCACAAAGTAAGTCGAAATAAAGCACAGATGCTCACAGACACAGTTCAAAGCTCTGGCACCTTGGTGCTGAGAACAGTTCCCCAAACCCAGCTTGGGGTCCACTGGAATAGATGAGGAACGCTATTCTTCCCTTTTCTCAAAGTAAAAATCCTTTTCGGATTTTTTTTTTTTTGGTTAGCAAAACAGGTACTAATGCAGGTCCTTCATAAAAGAGTGGCGGCTTAAGAATGAACTTTCAAACAGCAGGGGAATCCTGTACTAGTAACACCTTAGGACAACGCTTTGCCCAGAGTCCACACAATCATATAAAACTTTTCTGCACAGGAAATAGTTGAAGGGGCAGAAAGCATCCCATTCTGGGTGTCACCGTTTAAGAGATTCATAAAAAAATCTTTCTCGGGAAATGTTTTATTTTCCTTGCTTGTACTGAATTTATAATTTGGAAGTTAGCCTTAAGTCTTTATCTTTTTCTCTGCAGGACAAGTGTTCGTAGCAGCACGACTTATGAAAGGCAAAAGCTGGAAACAACCCAAAAGTCCATCAAGAGTGAAGTGGGTAAATAAATTGTGATGTATTCCAACATTGCATAACAATGAAAAAAAAAAAACCCAACTATGGCTGCCTACAGCAAGGAAACGACACCAGATGCAGAAGACTAAGGATTGTGTGATTCGGTGAATAACATTCCAAAACTTCTAGAAAAAAATAATCTCTCTATGGACTGAAGTTGGACTGGTGGTTACTTCACAATGGAGATGGTATTGATCGAACTTGAGGACGAGGGAAACTTCCAGGTTCCTGGTGCTATTCTGTGTCTGGAGGTAAGTGGTAAGTTCATAACCTTTTAACAAATTTGTCAAGCTGTTCACTTATGATTTGGACATTTAATTCCTTCTCTCAGGCTTTCACTTATGAACTAGTAATCTATTTTCTTCCTTGTATGTCCATCATTTCTTTGAAATGCTCTTTTATTTCTGGACAGGCTACTTTTCAGAAACTTCAACGTGTGTATGTGTTTTGGTGCCGCCTTTAAACTCACGTGGCTGGTAGAGGCTGTTATGGGGGATGCTCCCACTAATCAGCTGGGTGATGCTCGCCTCCCTGGTCCTCTCTCCCCATTGTTCTATGGACGGTTGTGCTGTAAATGACAGTGTAATTTTTGGCCACCACCCTGAGGTTGTGATAAAATCAGAGCTCACTCCCAGGCCCCTGGGGGCTGTCGAGGGGCTGCTTGGATGTAATCAATGCAGTTGCGTGAAGCTCCCTCTGCTTGTGATGTCTAGCACTAGGGGGGCAGAAATGGCAGGTGAAGAGTATACAAAGACAGCAAACGTTACGCAGAGGGGAGAGAGTGAAGGACACGAGAAAGGAAATGATGCTTTTGGAGGTTTGCAGGGAATCCTGACACCTTCCCACCTTAGGCTGTAAGAGTGACCCTTCTCACACTTAACCAGCCAATCCCTGAAAAGAGAAGTGCCTCTTTACTCACAGTTCACTGTTTGTCTGGGACCCACCCTCTGCTAGTGTGATTTCTGAGAGCAAGGAAAAGATGAGGAGGGATTTCCTGGGGCCACAGGCCCACCCTGAGAGCACGGGGATGCACCCAATGGGGGTCCCGCATGAGCGAGGATCTCCTCCACCTCTTGGGACAGGGCCCTGACACCAGTACCAGAGTTGGGGAATGAGGTGACTGAACAAACTGGGCAGAGCAGCTGTTCTCACTTCTGAGGGTGAAACCAAAGTCGGCACCAGACTCTTGCTGGGTTACAGGGTGTTGGGTGGCCTCGGTTCTGTAGTTGATGAAGAGGAACAGTCTATAAAGGGACAATTTTCTCAAGTTCTTCGATCAGGGGTTAGAAACAGCAACCTTTCTTTGGGGAGACCTAATGAGAAGATATTCACCAATGCCAGTGGCTACTGTTTGGAAATGGCACTTGGTAATCCCAGATGCAGCTGTAATGACAGAATAATTAAGAGGCAGGGAAGAAGCCTAAATTAAAGGAAAAAAAAACCAGAAAGCTTAGGGCTGATAGCTCTGGGAGACAGCAGCAGCTGTGGTGACCGTGGCAGACATCACTAATCAATTGCCGCAGTCTTCCTGGGTGGGTCTGGATGGCCATGGAAGTCCGAGACATCCACCGCCATATGATGGAGGTGGTGTGCGAAAAGTAAGCCATGCCTTCAGGATAAGACACTTGGGCGCTAAAGTTTGGGTGGGCAACCAGTTTAGATTCCAAGCAATGACTCTATCCAAGGCTAGTGTGCCCTCTTGAAGCAAGGTGTATGTATAAGCAAATATACATACCACGAATTAAAAGGGCTCTCCCACCACAGGAAATTAGCAGCTGTTAAGTGTAAATGCCTTTAAGAGGAAGAGAGGTAAAGTTAGGAGGAAAAAGCAGTGGTGGTGGTGGAGGTGTGTGGCTGTAAGGCAACAATGAGGGACGGTGACTGTGGCTAAAGGGGGCACATCTGCTCATCTAAAGGGGGAACCCACTCCTCTGGTCCAGCGAATTCCCACCAAGTGGTAACACTGACAACGCAGGTACGTCTTCTAATATTTCCAAAGCAGCCAGAAAACATTTTTAAAGGAGAAATCTCCTGACTTTTAAAAGTTAGAAGCCAATTCAAAAAGAAAATTATAGTAAAGAAAATGCCCTGTTAACAATGTGTGAGGCAAATAAATCGCGTCTGTGGGTTATTTCAGCCTGCTTGTCTGTTTGCAGTGTCTGGCTTACGGATTTTGCTGGGGATAGGATTGTCAGAGGCGGGCTTCCGCCAGCACGCTGGGGAATTTTCATTTCAATTTCTTCAAATGCTTAGAGTGAAATTTACAAATCAATTGCCCTGGGAAGTTTAGCCTTTTAATTCTTCCTGACCGAGTAAAGGGAGTCCAGTCTGGTTTCTAAGGAACGTTTGCCCCTGGAAGTCCCTGTACAACCACGTCATGAGCGTGCTGACACCACTGCAAGCACGTGTCCTGGCTCTGTGAGCACATGTCCAAATGTGCCCGTGGCTCCTTTTGAGCAGCCTGGTTCTCCCTGAAGCTACAGGGTCTATTCTGACTGTGACAAACACTAACATTCACAGCGTCACCTCAAGGGAAAGAAATTCTGCTGGGAGTCGCACAGTTCTCAACTGAAAAGTGCAGCACATTTACGTGCGTTTTTTTTTTAATTTTTAGAAATTGAAGAGTAGTTGACTTACAATATTGTGTTAATTTCTGGTGTACAGCATAGTGATTTTCTATATATATACTTTTTCATATTCTTTTCCATTACAAGATATTGAATGTAGTTCCCTGTGCTGTACAGTAGGAACTTTTTCATCTATTTTATATATAGTAATGTGTATCTGTTAATCCCAGACTCCTAATTTATCCCCCCTCCCCACTTTCCCCTTTGGTAACCATAAGCATGTTTTCTATGTCTGTGAGTCTATTTCTGTTTTGTAAATAAGTTCATTTGTATCATATTTAAGAGTCCACATATAAATGATACCATATATTTATCTTCCTCTGTCTGACTTCACTTAGTATGATAAACTCTAGACCCATCCATGTTGCTGCAAATGGCATTATTTCTTTCTTTTTTATGGCTGAGTAGTATTCTAGTGTGTGTGTATGTGTGTGTGTGTGTGTGTGTGTGTATATGCCATGTTTTCTTTATCCGTTCTTCTGTTGATGGACATTTAGGTTGCTTCCATGTCTTGGCTATTGTAAATAGTGCTGCTGTGAACATTGGGGTGCATGTATCTTTTTGAATTAGAGTTTTCTGTGGATATATGCCTAAGAGTGAGATTGCTGGATCACATAACTCTATTTATAATTTGTTAAGGAACCTCCACAGTTCTCCATAGTGGCTGCACCAATCTCCATTTCCACCCACAGTGGGGAGGGTTTCCCTTTTCTCCACTACACAGGTGTGTCTCAAGAAGGTAGTGTCGGGTAGTGGTTGGAGACTATGAGTTCCAGAGCCAGGAGCCTTGATTCCCATCTCAGCTCTGCCCGTGAAAAGCTGCAGGATTGTGGGCCAGTGGCTGGTCTCTGTGTCTCAGTTTCCATGCACACCATGAGGGGAGTGATTCAGCCTCCTGGACACTGTGGGAGATCACAGGATACGGCTCAATGCTCAGGCCCCTAGAAAAAACTCACTCCCGTAAGCTCCAAAATCCTGAAGCCAAGGCAGGACTTACTTTCTGGAGGAATACCTGGATGAAGGCAGCGCCCATGGGGTGTCTGCCTTCTGAGTGTTTGGCTTCTGTTTTATTTCCAAGGCCACCCATGACAATAATGCTCCAGCAGAAAGAGCTCCCAGAAGCATGGAGCATAGCCAGCCTAAATCTCTAATGTTCTTGAAGCCTGTGGCCACTCTCTCTGAATAAATTGTTTGGAGACTCTCTTTGGCTTCCAAGCCCCACAAACATGATCCATCTGCAAAAGTAGGACAGATTCCTGGTTTGACATTCCAAGGGTGTTTTCCAAGATCTGATCGCAACTGAGGACAGTTAGGCAGAAATAAAAATAAAACAAGGAAAGCTGTTCTCCTTCAGCTCTAAGTCACTGGCAGAGTTTGTCTTTCCCAGTGTACCCTGTGGACCACTGGTTTCAGAACCACCTGGGAGAGACTATGTGAGCAACTCTCAGACCCCGCTCTCCCCAGGCCTCCCAGAGGGCATCCTTAGATCTGGGCAAAGGGCCCGTCCCTGGGCTCTCGGGACTCCTTCTGGCCTCCTCCAGGCATGCCCTCCTCCCAGGGCAAGCTCATCTGGAGACATGGCCCCCTAATGCTGGAACACCAGATAGGGGAGCATAAAATAATACACTGTATCTTTGTTTCTGGTTGGTATACAGAACACCTAAAACCCTCAGAATTTCTCAATTAACAGGCGTGTCTTTACTCCTGAGTTAATGTCAATGACGTGACTTAGAGTGGGCCCCTGCATGACCTCGGGATGGGGCTGTTCCCTGGAAGAAACAAGTGAGGGGGTGGAAATGTACCAGGGAGGGAAGGACGTAGCTGGAGACTGGGTTATAAAAACGCTTCAACAACGGTGTTCCAAGAGTTCCTGGGTTGGAGAACGTGTGGTGGGAGGACGGTATACCCCAGATCCAGGGGACAGGACATTTTGAGCTCAGGATCCTTCCAGACCTTGCCCTATTGCCTCTTCATCCACTGTTCATCTGTATCCTTTATAATAAACTGGTAAACAGCAGTGAAGTGCCTTTCTGAGTTCTGTGAGTCATCTAATCATCAAACCTGAAGAGGGGACTGTGGGAACCCCCAGTGGATAGCCGGTTGGTCAGAAGCACGGGTAGCCCAAGACTTGTGCTGAGCACCTCGAGTGGGGGCAGACTTGTGGGGGTGAACCTTTAAGCCGTGGGGTCCATGCCAACCCTGAGTAGTTAGTGTCAGGGTGGAACTGAATTGTAGGACGCCAGCTGGTCTCAGGAAATTGGTTGGTGTCAGAAAACACACCACTGGGATACCAGAATTCCCTTCCCCACTGGCCCCAAGCCCTCTTTCCAGTCCCTCGGAGTCTTCTTGCCAGGATCAGTCCTCCTGAGAGCAGACCTTTTTTGCATCCATCTAAGTCTAAGGCATCACCAAGGGGTTGTCATTTGATGGGAGTTAAGGGACAGATCATGAGCATATGTGCTGAGGTGTCCACTCCTATGTACAGAAGGTCCTCTACAGTGCAAGAAAAAGACAGAGTAGAGTGGGGAGTGGGAAGCAAAGGGAGACGGCCATGCGCTCAGGGTTTCCTTTCATCTTAAGTCCTGCAACTATTAGGAAGTAGAAGGTCCTGAGCTTCTGACTCAGAATCTCCGAGGTCAGTGGCTGAGAATCTTGCTGGAGTGGTTGTTAAATTGATTTAAACAGAAGTTCTCAACTGTGGCTGCCCATCAGAATCACTTGGGAGTTTTTAAAATGACCAGGACTCACCCTAAACCAATGACATGATGATTTTTGGGGGGTGAGACCCAGGGCCATCAGTAGGTTGCAAAGCTCCCCAGGTGATTCCAATATTTATCCAAGGTTGCAAGCCCTGGAGGCTACGAGGCAGAAGAACAATGCGAGGGACAGCTGGCAAGGGGTCAGTGTCACAGAGACAGGGCTTATCCCAGAGGAGATGTCACGGTGTCCCTAAAGTGACAGCCTCCACTCGGCTCCAGCTGACGGTCGCCATGCAGGGAAGACGGCCCGCTCTGGCCAGTTCTTCCCAATTTTTCAGGGAAGCTTCAGATGCTTATATGAAAGTTCACACTCTGTGTACGTTACTAGCTTATTCCACACGGTTGCAGCGAAACCGCTACTGTTGTGATTTGGTGTTTCGGCTGTCACTTTGGCTTCTGAGTTAGAGTCTTCCTACTCATGGGGTGGTCCATGGACCAGCAAGGTCAGCATCACCTGGAGCTTGTTATAAAGTCAGACTGTAACGGCAGACTTGTGATAAAGTCTACCCAGACCTATTCAACTGGAGCCTGCAGTTCAATAGAATCTCCAGGTGATTTGCATGCATATTAAAGTTTGAGAATCACTGCTTAGCAGGTTAAACAGTATGGTGCCAGCAAAACCCAAATTGTACTTCTTTTAGGTGCCACCAGGTTTTCTGAGTTTCGTGACTGTAGAATTACAAACTTCAACAATCAATGCCTGCCCCACAGGGGACCTGGCATCCGAGGGTACCTGCCGCTCTGCTCTGCCTCCACCATTAAAACCAGTGTTCGTGGCCTGTGGGTCATGTTTTCCTACCTCTCTGAAAGGTGAAATGGAAGATAAGTTTTTTTTTTTCATCTTTAAAAAAATTAATATTTAATTGTCCTAACTTCCCCACGCTGTCCATTGAGGCCCTTGGGAAGACTCGTTCTAAATGTCACACCATCTGCCCTCAACACGTTCAGAGATTTACTCTCCCTCAGCATTCTCCCCGCTCCCAGCACTGTTGTTATCCTGACTGTGTTCTTATCATTGTGATTCAACCTAACTGACGAAAAACAGGCTTTAAAAAGCCTGGCATATGGAAAGAGAGTTGACTGGGATGGGAGCTTAGCAAATTATAATTTCAAAGGAAACTTCTTTTTATCTGGGCAACAAATGCCATTAAGTTCATTAGGGAGAAATCAGTCTTGCGGGGGGTGTTTATCAATGGTATTAATCACTTTAGACTAGTCACCCAAACCTTTAGTCTTGTAGACTTTTTCTGATATTGCCTGTTTTCTATTTTGCTGATTTCTGGTTTTATTTTTCATATTTGTTCCTTTGTACTTTCTGTGGGTGGGTTTAATGTGCTGTTTCATTTCTAGTTTCCTGAGATGCAAGCTTAGACCATTGAGATTCTTCCTTTTTTCTTTTCTAATATACGCATTTAAAGTTATGCATTTCCCTCCAAATGCTGCATAAGCTTCATCTCTTATGTTTGGGTATGTTACATTTTCATTACTGTTCAGTTCAAAATATGTTCCCATTGTAATTTTGATTTCTTCTTTGATCCGTGGGTTATTTAGAAGCATGTTGATTATTTTCCACATATTTGGAGATTTTCTAGTTATCTTTCTGTTACTGATTTCTAGCTTCATTCCACTATGAGCAAAGAACATACTCTGCATGGTTGCAGTGATATGAGGTTTTGAGACTTGCTTTATGACCCAGCACATAGTCTATGCTGCTAAATTTTCAATGTGTGCTTGGAAGAGTATGCATTGCACTGTTGTTGGATGTAATGAATTCAGTGTGTGAGTTAGATCATGCTGGTTCACTGTGTTACTCAAATCCTCTATATCTTTATTGAATTTCTTCCCTGCTTGTTCTGTAACAGAGAGGGATATGTTAAAATCTTCATCTGTGATTGTAAATTTGCTGAATTTGCCATACAATCGTCAACAAAAAGAAACACTTTGTGATTGTGTTAATATCAGATGAACTAGCTTTAAGATTGCCTTGTTCAAGAGAACATTCTGAGATGACAGAAATGTCCTTTGCACGTCCCATAGGATAGCTACTAGTCACATGGCTATTGAGCATTTGAAATGTGGGTAGTGCAGTTGAGGAACTGAATTTTTAAATTTTTTATCTTTAATTAATTTAAATTGAAATAGGCACACATGGCCAGTGGCTTCTGTACCAGGTAATATTACTTTAAGGAAAGAAAAATTATTAAGGAGGAACATTTCATACTGATAAAAGGATCAGTTTAATAGGGGAGCATAACAACACTAAATATGTATGCACCCAATAATTATACCTTCAAACTACATAAAGCAAAAATTGACAGATCTAATAGGCTTAAGTATGTTCAAAGAGATAATAGTTACAACAATCCAGTATCACAGGAGGCTCATTTTAAAAGAGAAGATTCTTTGAAATACAGATTTACTTCCTCCAGAGCTGCCAACAACCTTGCCTTAAGTGTATAGAAGGAGCAAAGCCATTGTAATTAACAGAGCACTTAAAAATTAAGCATCCATCACAAAGTCTAATCTTTACAATGGATGAATGGGATTGAATAAAAGCGGTGTAATGATGCAGTAACCACTGCAAAGTATCCACTGCAATCTTCAAATCTATACTAGGGAGCTTTTCTTTTTTTTTTTTTCCCAGCAGGGACATCCATTAAAACCAAATATTGAAAGAAAAAGAAAAAAAATAAACTTAGAGCCAGAGCGTTGAATTTATGAATCAAAGAGTCAAACCAAGAGTTTTGAAAATAAGTCCATCCGAATACATGTGCTCTCACTTTGAATTGTTAACAAATAACATATAACATTATTTTTCACCTTTATCTCATCCTTTTTCATTATTTTTATTTTACTATAATTTTAAAATATACTTTTATATTATACACACACTCATTTATAATGTGTTATTTTAAGAATACAATAAATGAATATGCCTATAGATGAGTGCTCAGTTTTTAGGGGTATAAAGTCAAAAAATTTGGTTGCCACTGAAAAACTAAGATACCCTAAATTACTGTCTCTAACATCTAATTTCGTTCGAGCATGGAAGTAAAAGCCTTTGGGTTGCCAGTGTCTAACTTTAATCTTCCCAAAATGAAATCTTCCAAAGCCAGAATGTCCTGATTTTGAAATACCACCTTACAAAACTTCTATATGTTAATAATGTAGATGTTTCTCAAAATTTATGTCTAGATGATACCATCAGGTTATGATATATTCCCAACTTGCTAAAACACAAATGGGTGAAATATTGTCATTCTCCAAATTCAAAGACTCATAGTCTCATCTCAGTAAACTTCATATGTTTTCTGATATTTTAAAAATTTAAACTTATGTTAACTTAAAGTTAACATAAAGAATATGTATTTAAAATTTACGGTTTCTTCTTTTCCATATTTTGGTCTGTTTTTATTCCAAAATCATTTCACTGTTAAGTCTATGAATTAAACCAGTTATGTACTGAATCTATCTAATCTCTAGGTTCAGTATGAAATAATGTATAAAACACAGCAGCATTATTTATAATTGCCCAGATATGAAAGCAACCTAAGTGTCCATCAATAGATGAATGGATAAAGAAGATGTGGCATATATATATATACACACACACACACAATGGAACACTACTTATCCATAGAAAAAAAATTACGCCATTTGCAACAACACAGATGACCTAGAGATCGTTATTGTAAGTGAAGTAAGCCAGAAAGAGAAAGAAAAATGCCATATGATAGCACTCATATGTGAAATCTAAAAAAAAAAAAAGAAAAAAGAAAGGACACTGAACTCATCTACAAAACAGAAACAGACTCTCAGACATAATAAAACAATCTTATGGTTCCCAGGAAAAGTGGGTTGGGAGAGAGAAATTTGGGAGTTTGAGATTTACAAATGTTAGCCACCATATATAAAAATAGATTTTAAAAAAATGTTTCTGCTGTATAGCACAGGGAACTAAGTTTAATATCGTGTAATAACCTTTAATAAAAAAGAATATGAAAACAAATATATGTACGTATATGCGTGACTGGGACATTGTGCTGGACACCAGAAACTGACACATGGTAACTGACTGTACTTCAATTAAAAAAAAAAAAAAGTTCAGGTACCAGGGAGAAAAAAAAGAATGAAATGTTGCCATTTGCAGCAACATGATGGACTTGGAGGGCATTACGCTAAGTGAAATAAATCAGAAAGAGAAGGACAAATACTGTATGATATCACTTACATACGGAATCTAAAAAATATGACAAACTAGTGAATATAACAAGAAAGCAGGCTCACAGATATAGAGAACAAACCTGTGGTTGCCGGTTGCGGGGGCAGTGTGTGCGGGTAGGGGAGTAGGAGGTACAAACGGTTAGGTCTAAAATAAGCTACAAGGACGTGTTGTGTGACACAAGGAATGTAGCCAGTATTTTGTAATATCTAAAAGCCAAGTATAACCTTTAAAAATTGCAGATCACTATATGGTACACCTGTAACTTACATAGTGTGGTACAGCAGCTACACTTCAAGGAAAAAAAGAAAAAAAAAGGGGGAGCACATAAAACAAAACACTTCAGTAGGTTTTGCATCGTCACGAAGCACTTTATGTGATTCAAGACCACACTTCTGAATAAATTCTAAGGTAAAACCTACCAGTGGCCAAAGCCACTCCTCATTAGCGAGAAATGATAACAATAAATAACTGTTTATTTGATATACGGTTGGCAGAAACCACCAAAAGTGATTAAATATTGAAAATTCATATTAAAAATGTCACTCTGTACTTTCTATGGATAAGCATTTTTACTGATTCTTTGCCTAATGAGGACACTGGCCCTGGCCATTTTCTCCAGGCTTTCAGAGTGTTGGAAAGCATGGCATTTCCAGTAGTCAAATTTCATTCAATTTTACACTAATGTCATCACTTCCTTGTTTTGTCCTGATTTGATTACAGTTTGCAACAGGGGCCACACAAGCCAAGATGCTTTCAAAACTACAGACAAAGGGTATTAATTCCAACTAGGAGAGAGGTCGGAAAATGCTCATATCTTATTTACATTTACTCCCTTGTTACCTCAAAACAGAGAGGACATCAAATAACTGGCTCTTTGAACATAGCATGAGAATCAACTTAAAGCCTCCAGACAAGTTCGACATCCCTATAAACTGATTCCCAGAAGGTTACACCAAGTATGAATCACACATTCAAGGACAGGAGCTCAAAGTCAACGGAGAACTTGAACTTGAAACTGCAGAACCCGATAGCCCCAAGCACATAGATACGACCAACAGACATCGCTGCGGCAGAGTGCAGATTTATTTCCCTTATTGGCATTTACCCCCTGATTCTGATTTTAATATCTATTAGCACAAGCATTAAGAGCGGAGATTATAAACCAGGAGTTGCATGCACACGTTTACCCACACGCTTGCTGTTGAGTTCCTGCCAGAAGGAGGATTTGTCTTACGGAAGGACAGAGCTAGGGAGGCAGAAGAAACTCAGGATTCAGCTGAACACAGAATTAAGAGAACTGTTGATCCCAATTACTCTGATTGAGCTGATTTCCTTTTAATAAAGATTTGCTTTAGGGGGAAAAAGGCAAGCACATTAGCCTCATGATTCCCACAAGGGGAAAAATAATTCGTCTGTCTTTGAAACAGTCATGCTAAAAGGTTCTATTCTTGAAAATATAGCCACGGCTTAAGGTAATTAAGCTAACATGACAAAGTGTATTGTTTTAGAAGTGACTCCACAAAATGACTTAATAGCCATCACTCACACATTTTAAGGAAACTGCCTCGTGAGAGAACTCCAGGCTACTTCTGCATATGGATGGTGATCATAGAAAATGATGCTGGTGGAAGGGTTTTTTTTCCCCCCTTGTTGTGGGATGCTATGCCTGCATATAAAATAAAAACCTGCTTTCAAATTTTAAAGAAGGGGAAGTTATTCAGTACAATGGGTGGCTCAGTCACATTACTCTTGATGAGATTCAGTCTGAAGAGGTCTCTACTAAATTAAAAAAGAAAATGAAATCAATGGAGGGTTTCGTGTTCAATTTGCTCTTACAGCATTTGTGAATTTATTACCTCCAAAAAAAAAGGCATCCTGGTCAAAGTTATTGCGAAATTAAGAAAGCTTGGAATTTTAAAAGAGGGAGTCCACGGTTTGCTCTGAGATAATTCGCTCAATGCCCAGACCCTTTGAAGACTTTCCACCTTCCCTAGACCCTTACACTCAGCTCACAATGTGTGCAGCTTCCAGACTAACCAACCTTTTTTGGTGGTGGTGTTGAGTTTTCATCTCCCAATGGCCAACGTCACACAGCCTGGCCCTTATCTCATCTCACCCTTTCACTTGGTTCTATCACCCTAATGAGATTACTAGGGAACTGAAAGCAGGGACCCTGTCCTTCCATCTTTAGAAGCACACACTATTTTTGGATTGGCTGATGGAGGTGCAGGACAGGACTGTGTGTGGGCTCAGGTAGGAAGGGGACCCGTGAACGCTGCTTCAGTTCGGTTTGGGAGGTATTTTCAGACCCTCACAGCAGCATGGAAGATGCTGGAGGATTCTCAGTGGTTCTCTGAGATGTGAACAGAACACTGGGGAAAATAACTAAGAAAAACAACACACCGGTTGGCGTGTTATTTTTCTTACATATTTTGGAGTCCGCAGCTCTAAAAACTTTTTTTTAGTAAAATCTAATAAAATAATGGAAAGACAGTAGGCTTTAGAGTCTTCCATAATTTTATTTGATACCTGGTTTATGACCTGCATGTTCTAAGACTAGTCACTTAGCTGGTCTGAGCCCTTTGTTTCTTCCTGGTGTGGGTGGTGGTGGTGGTGGTAATATTTATTTCCCAGGTTTACTGGGACATGACACATAATAGTAAATCTAGACATCACTATATCTGCTGGGTCAGCCCATCAGCTGAAGGTCTGAACAGAACACAAGGCTGACCTTCCTCCAAGTAATAGAACTGTCCTGCCCGACAGCCTTGAAAATGAAGCATCCTCCTGGCTCTACAGCAATTTCTGGCTTTTGAACTTGACCTGGGACATCGGCTCTGTAGCCCTTGGAATTGCCAGCCTCCATAAACATGTGGACCGATTCCTTACAATAAATCCTTTTTATATCTCCTATTGGTTTGCTTTCTCTGGAGAGCCATCCCCTTAAGGTCACCTTCTCAGTAACGCCTTCCTCGACCATCCTATTAAGGAAAGAGGACTTTCACTCCCCATCCCTTCTCTTCCTTTAATTTCCTGTGTAGTTTTTGTCTCCAGCCATCATGCTATAGATTTTACTTCTTTATTTACTTGTTACTTGCCTATGAACACTTCCTGGGAACAGAGATTTCTGTCCATTTTCTTCCCCACCACTCAGAACAATGCCTGGCACCTAGCAGATACTCAATAAACACTTGTTAAATGAATGAACTTGAGAAAAACACAATTCACTAGTTCAAGATTTGCTCTTGATCAAATGCTATTTTTTGAGCTCTAAAGACTTCACACATGCAATCTGTAAGAAATGTGCTGTCATGGTTTATAATACTGCCACAGAGAACATTCCAGATGGGTGTGCAAGAGCATGGAAGGGAAAAAAGACCTTTAAGGTACCTCACCCAGAAAAGCTCACATCAGGGAGTGCACCAGTAAACAGAGGGGACAGAACCCATGGGTGGCATGTCAGTCTCCTGTGGGGGCTGTAACAAATGACTGTAAGTTGAGTCGCTTAAGATAACAGAAATGTATTTGCTTAAAATTCTAGAGACCAGAAGTCTGAAATCAAGGTGTTGGCAGGGCCCTACCCCTTCCAATGGTCTTGGGGAGACTTGGTTCCCTGCCTCTTCCAACTTTTTGTGGCTGCAAGCCTTCTCCAACTTGGGCCAGTGTCACTCCAATCTCAGCCTCTGTGGTCACCCTGCCTCCTCCTCTTCCCGGTATCAAATATGTCCTCACCTCACTCTTATAAGGACACGCACTGTTGGGTTTAAGGCCCACTTGGGAATCCAGGATGATCTCAACACAAACTCTTTCCCTTAATTACATCTTCAAAGGCCCTTTTTCCAAAGAAGATAATGTTCATAGGTTCAGGGAATTTGAATGTAGACATATCTTTCAGGGAACCACCACTCAACGACTACAGTTTTGAGAAAAACTGGAATTTCCTCTGATTCCACAATGACCATTCTTGATTGTGTTTCCTGCTGCCAACAGGGGGTGCTTTCCGAGGGATGTGGGCCTTTGTCCACATCCTCTTGGGTTTCCCTAAGGACTCAGATTAATCCAGATGATTACATTTTAAACAATTACTTATTCAAGCAAAGACCTCTGCTCAAGAAGCCATGTGCTGAAAGCAAGATCAAACGTTTTCTCTAAGACAGGGAGTCATGCACGGGTCAAGCTTTCAATCCTGATTCTATTCCCTTGTTTCTCATAAATCTCATGATAGGGATTCTCATAATCTGGCTCAAGAGCTATCATGTGCTTCAATCCATGGAAAAGGAATGCTCTGCACTTCGCACTCAAGTTTATAATATGTCAGTAGCCATCAAGGTCCTCTTTTAAGCAGTGATGCCGTACAAGGGCATAAGAAATCCAAGTTCAGAGTTTCTGGCTGTTTTTCCTGGTGCTAGCTGTTATATTCTCATGACTGCATTTTCACCTTCCCCTGACATTCAGGAGACCTGGAATATTCAAATAAAACTTAATTTGTTTAAAGTATTATAATGGGCACTTTTTGAGGACCAAGTGTTCCACAATTTATTTAAATATCCTATATAACTCTCCATTTCCCTGAGTAAGTATAAACAACTGTTCTATTTAAATTTTAAGACCACTAAATTTTATTACAGCCGATAATAGTTTCTTTTTCTTTGCTGTTAGAAATGGAGCTGCTTGAGTCTCAGTCCTTACCATCCCTAGGTCAGTAAAATGTCTGTTAAAAGGTCGTAGACAAATGGCAAGTAATATCTACTATGTGAATTCATTAGCCTGAAGCTGACTTCTAAACACCACCCGCAAAAAGTCAGTTTTAACTGGAAGAATGGGGAAGTATTTGTGAAACTTATTTCACAAAAATCGATTTATCAAAAAAGAAACTGCCATTTAAACTCTTTTCTTTCAGAGCTAAGATTTCAAGACAAAGAGGCACATTATAATAAAAGGAGCTGGTGGGATTTATTCAACATCCCAACATCTAAGGCATGTCCTGAGTTCATTAGCGATGGATCCTACCCTTTGATAATAACCTGATATTGATGACCCTGAGGCTCTGGAAGCCAAGGCCAAATCATCCAGTGATTTGAATAAACAGCAGGGAGACTATAAATAAGTACTGAGAGCAGGAAAGGTCACTGGTTAGCCTGTGTCCAACATTCTCATGAAACCTCATGTGACTGTTTATCACGTGGAGGACAGTTGTGTGGACCCCGTGAAAAAGCAGGGCCATCTTCACCTCCTGTCTGAACAGGAGCAGGTGCAACACACTCTGAAAGACATGCAGGCCTCCCCCTGTGGGGAACAGCATTGCTTCTAAAGGTTCTCTCTGGGACTCTGGTGTCATCCATATAAAATCCCTGCTAGAATTTATGTCCTGCCGAGACATGCTGATGCCAGCCTTTGGACAGAGTTGATCACAATCAATACAGAAATGCATTCAAGAGAGAACCATGAGACATTTAAATACTTTTTTAAAAAGCAATGATAAAGTGTAGTTTTATCTAGAAAAGGTCCTTGATTTGAAACCTAAAGGAAAATGGAGATAAAGAGTTAGCAGCCCCCTGATTGGTTATCTTCCTATGTTATTGGTTACAGAATATTTTTATTCTACCAAACACGCATTGGGTTAATGGGGTGCTTTCTTCTCAAGGACATGAACACAGAATGTCATCATTTTATGGATTATGGGAATAGCCTTCTAATTAAGTCTCCTGGTTGCCCTCTCTAATTCACTGACCGCATCACAGAAAGATTCTTTGAAAAAAGGAATTGGACCATGTGTCTTCCATAGTGGCTACTGCCCTCTGGATAAAGCTTCAAGCCCTTACTGTTTCTGGCAATGATCTGCCTGTTCTGGTCCCATTTTCCCCCATCAGCCTCATCTTTTTCTATCATAACTGTCTGCTTTCAATGGTCCCCTTGCCTCTGGGCAGCCACACCTGCTGTCCCTCCACTTGGAACTTCGAGAGTCCTCAGTCTTACACATCTGCTGCTGCTTTAGCAACACACCCTCTAGGAATGATGCATAGTGAAACTAAGACTCTTTTATTATAAACGAGACATTTCTTGGTCTGGGGGTTAGAAATCAAAGACCACGGATCAAATAAGCCTTTAAAAAGAGACTTAGGATTATGTATGTAGACAATTTGAAACAATAATCATAGACAGGTTGGCCTGATACTTTCTGACAAAACCATCTATCTGGTATTAGATACCCTATGTGGCAAAGCAAAACAAAAAAGATCTTGTATTTTCAAAACTGCTGTGGTGCACTTCAAGGATCTCACCAATAATTTCAAAACCCTTGCAGTAATGAAAATTTTTACTCTAAGTATTTCCTTTTTGGTTTAAAAAGCAAATGGCTTATACCTTTCTGAACAGTTTGTTCTAGCCTCCTCCCCATCCTTTAATATTGAATTGAACTGAATAAATCAGAGGCATGTTGGTGGGAAATCTAAATGTCAACGTGGATGGTTTTTACCTCCCTTTTGCTCTGGAAGTGTTGGTCCAGTGACTCCTTCCAGGAGTGTTTCCACTTGACATTCTAGCCTGAACCAACTCGTGTCCTCAAATCCACCCAAAGGACATTCTGAATGCATCTGTTGGCCGGAAGATGTAAAGAAAGACAGTTCAAACTGAAGTAAGTGTGCAGGGATCAGGCTCAGAAATCATAGAGAATGAAGCATATGTAGGTCCTCGTGGTCTTTGCACTGCACCTCGGTGTTAACCTGAATTCCTCCCTGCAGCCAATGAGTGGCGCTGACATGAGGTCAGTGGGCACACGCTGCTGGGGACTTGCATTTGTACCTCACCCTGAGCCATGCCCTGGAAAATCTGGACAGCACTCCTTCAGGTCACAGACTTTTCCCTGATGATTTATTCCTTTGAAGTCAGTTCAGCTTAAGGCTAATGCGGAGGCTAATTAGAGGCTTCAATAAGAAATGTGTTTCTGGAGGTTTTCCCCCAGATACAGTCTTGTCCATCAGGGTGATCAAATGGGTTGGCTGGACTCCCTAGGGTGCTTTGCCACGGACCAGTCCACTCATAGCTACAGAAGACACAATCCTAGTTCTGCACAGATTCTCAGTAGCCTCATGGCACTTCTGATGGGGAATGACTTACTGAAGTTCTTGCAGGTAGTTGAGCCCGGCCCAATAAGAGACACATATTCTTACTAGTGAGCCCGTTCTCCAGAGATGGGGAGAGTCGACAGCAATGAGAGCAGATGGCTGCTGAGTTGGCTCAAGCCCCATTATTGCAAAGATGGCAAAATAATTTTTCACTGTCTCAGCCATAAGCGTAAGAGAAGGTTAAGAAGATAACTGGCATTGCGTCAGGAGGGCGAGTGAATTTCCTTGTTTCCTACCGTCAAACCTTTGAGGGAACTTCATTTGCCTTTGATGGGAGGGAGCAGAGTGGACCATAGAGAGATGGAAATATTAGACAGTATCTTTTTAAAAATTACAAAAAGTTAGAAAAAATTACAAAACGACACTGAGAAAACGGAGGGTTTGATGAAGCCCTTTGGATTCACGTTAAAAGGCTACCTCCAATGTTTCTGGAGCATCCACCCCCGTCCATCATCAAATCTGAAAAGAGAGAGTGGGATCTCACAGCTGTCCAATCCGGGCGCGAGCCCTGGATACTTTTTCTCTTCCTCGGATTTCCTTCCTCAAACCACACAGATCGGTCTCTCCTAAAGTGATCTGTGACACTGCTCCCTTCCCTCCTTTAGCTCAAAGGCTGGCAAACTTTTCTGTAAAGAGCCAGAGAGTAAATATTTGAGACATTGCAGGCCACAGAGGGGGGCTCTGTCACTGCTACTCAGTTCGGCTGCTGCAATGAGAACACAGACACAACACGTAAAGGAACGGGTGTGGCTGTGCCCAGCAGAACTTCATTTACTGACACTCAAATAGGAGTTTCAAATGATTTTTCATGTGTTTGAAAATATCCTTCTTTTGATTGTTTTTCAATCACTTCAAAATGTAGAAGCATCCTTACTTCGGAGGCTCTGCAAAAATTAACAGTAGCTTGGATTTGACCCCCGCTCTAGTCCAGAGCTGTTCAGTAGAACTTTCTGTGATTCCAGAAAAGCTGGATATTGGCTCTGTCCAATATTCTCTAGGCACTGTTGGAATGTGGCTAGTGTGACGGAAGAACTTCATTTTAAATTTTATTTAATTTTAATTAATTTAAGCCTGAATAGCCATTCTCAGCTAGTGGCTCCCGCCCATGTTGGACAGCACAGCTCCATGATATTCTTTCACATTCTCCTGAAAAAACATTCTTATCTCTTGCCTACATTAAAATGAACAGCAAAAGAAAAAAAAAGCCTTCTACTTGCTGGTTAAGTTGTATAATTAGTGCTCCTTCTGGGGAGATCACAGTTAATGTCTTAGTTTTTCATTACATAGCAAACACACAGAACATGCAAACACCCATATGCACACATGAACACAATGCAGCTCTTCCTTGACTGCCATCACCACCAAGTTCAATGAATAAATAATCACGGAAAGAAAACCATGCTTCTCAGTAAGGGTCTTTCCCTCTTATGCAGTGTCTACCGTGAGAACACAATATTGGACCAGGAAAACTACTATATAATATAAACTCAAAATTTTCTGTTGGTTTCCTCAAGTATCCTCTACTTGCTTTACCCATAGCTTGCGATAATGAACTTGCAAAACTGACCCAAGGCATGTCATCTTCTAAAATATGCAAAGTGATCATTTCTAAGTAAATGACAGTGCGCAAAGCCCAGGTCATCTCAAGTCAAATCTCAGAGCATCTCTGGGCAGCATTTCATGCTGATCTCACTGGTCAAGGACAGAGTCACTGACTATTTAAAGACAAATGCATAAAATGACTAACCCTTAAATGGCTTTGGTAACAAGTTATCATTTAGCACACATATAAAGTCCTATTCATTAAAATCTAACCCAGTTATTAAGTATTCTTCATTTTGATTAAGCCCATTTATAATGAAACTTCTGCTATCAACACCAGCAGAAGTGATTCAGGGTTAACTAAGGAAATTCTAGAGTGAGAGATGGATAATAATTGTCTACTTTTGGTAAAACAAAACAAAGCAATAGGAAAGAAGTGTAAGTTAATGGGGGAGGAGGTCTTGCCCCTACAATCTTTGTGTTGTTTTCAGAATAAGCCCAGGCCAAGGAGCTCCTTGAAAGCTCTTCAAGGCTCTATCTGAGGCCTTTTCTTTCTCTTGTGCTCGTCTTTCTCTTCGGAACCTCATTCATACTCATGCATTCCTCCATCTTTATAGAATATGATTCACAAGTCTTTTTTTTTCCCTGAAGACTTCTCTGGGTTCCAAAGTGGTATATGTCATCGTCTACATGACTTCTCTATTTAGATGCCTCAAAGACATCTCAATCACACCGTGTCCAACTGCCAACATAGTGCCCTTCCCACATTCCCAGTGTGGCTGTCTTTTGCAACTCCCGAGGCCAGTGGTGGGTGGCAATACCCACCCAGTTATACAGATTACAAGCCCAGGGCATCCCTCGACTCCCCTCCTTCCCTGCACCCTATCGCCAACCCAGTACTAAGTCCCACCTCATGTCCTTCTGCCCTTCTCCATCTCCAAGTCCACACGGCCAATGTCTCTTGCCTGCACTGACACAATAGCCCTAACTAATCTCTTGCATCCTGCTTGCCCTTTCCATCCTTCAATTTGTTCTCCATTTCAATCAACAGAAATCTTTTCAAAACCTTAATCTTGTCATATCACTACCTCCACCCACGGTTCAGTCTTGTCAGGAAAAAAACCAACATTGCTAATGCAGCAGCCAAGGCTGTATGGGTTTCCCTTCTGTCTGCCTTTCTCTCCCCATCATATCATCTCTTCCTTGCTTTCTGTGTCCCATCTGCCATGGCCTTTCAAGTCCTTGAACATGAGGTTCCTCCTACCACAGGGTCTTAGCAGGTACCATTTTTCTCTCTAGAAAGGCTTCCCTCCTTCCATACACTCCTCACTCCACTGGACCCCACGTCATTCACTCTGCTATTTCCTCCTCAGCTTTAGCTCTCAGTTCCCACACATTACTTGCTCCAAGAAGTCTGGCTTGATATTTCCCTTTCTGTATCTACACCATTCAGATCATTCAGGGTTTTTCTTCCTGGAACCATGTTCCTTTCCTACAGAGATGGTGTCTCAGTTTGTAGCTACAAATTCATTTATATGGTCATTTGGTCTTTGTCTACCTCTGTCACTTCTCTGTTAGCTGCCCTAGAGCAGGGATCATGTCTACTTTACAAACTGTGGTCCCCCTGGAACACGGCATGGGGCTGGCTCCTTACATACACTCAAGAACTGCTTGAATGGATGGATGAGTACAATGGTGAGACTCTGGGGCTGGTGTGATGAAGTGTATGAAGGCTTCTAAGGCTTGGAGAGCATGTAATGCCAACACTCCTTGCAAGCCCGGATTACTCCAACGGTTCTTCCTCCTCTAAGCAAGTTTTGACCTGCAGACTCTGCAGCCCGACACCAGCTAACATCCAGGCTGTTCTGGGGGGTGTGGATGTGGTTTACCAGCTTACTTTCCTGCCTCTGTTACTTTTCTATTATTTTCCCCTCATCTCTTTTTCCTCTCTTGTTCTCTATTGTTTTTCCCCTTTTTATTCTGCGCATACTATTGTCATCCGTGATCCATCTTCTTGAGACCTTCACATAAGTAACATTTTAAATTATAATTATTAATCCCAATCCTTACTGTATCATTAGTGCTCTGAAGTTGAAGCTGGGAACCAGCTCCAGTGGCTATGTGACAATCCAGCAGCCAGCTGGATATACAAGCCTGATTGTCTCAGTATTATTATTGCCTTTGAGGCTGCTTCTAGTTTTTATCTTCCTCATCCACTCCCTGCTGTCCCTGAATTTCCCTGAATTTCTGGGAGTGCAATAAAATTAAGGTAAATGAAGCAGAGATAGAATCCACTCAGACTCTAGCATCCAATGAAAATAACAGACAGTGAAATCACATAGACAGTATTTAAATGTGTCTTTGGATTTACCTTGGAAGCATTCTTCTGGGAGCAGGTATATGTCCTGGGTTCTGTGCTCAGTTTATCAGCACCATTTCCCAAGGTCCCCTCTCAGAGATATATTTGTATCCATCTGACATTGATTCATGTAGCCAGATGGCAGAGGACGGAGCTGGATCACTTAACACAATGTGTGACCTACTTAGAGGTCCAACAATCTGTGTTTTAATATTAAATAAAAGGATTGAGCCTTTGAGTTAAAAAGATGCAGATTGGTTTGTTGGTTATCTTATATGCAGCATGAACAGTCTGAATGCTGAATGCATCCATTTCAACCTGCAAGGAGATAAGACGCAAAACGGATTCCCTAAGGATGGGTGATGAGACGTGTTGTAGGTGTCATCACTAATCTAGTGTGATGCTGGCAAAAGGCACTGAGAACTGGAAGTGCACGTTTAGGTACCTGAGGAGCAAAAGGTCACTAGTAGACAGTTGTGATGACCTTATGACATGGTCAGACATGTCCAACGGTAGTTAGAATGTGCAAATTCCTCAGAGGCTGTCTGAATTATCACAGAGAGACTGCAGAAGGTAAGTGCAGCCCTTGTATAGAAAGCTTTCCTGCTTTAACTATGTTCTCTATTGGAAATGGTATGAATCAAAAGATTATAAATGGAATCAGAACCTCCCATAAAAACAAAGAGATAACTGGGGCATGTGTCCCCACATCCAGACATAACTGGTTCAGAATGGCCTTGTTCAAAACTGGCTACAAGCATGTCACAAACTATTACTGTTTCACTATGACTTAGAACTGGGCAAAGGGTATCTTAATTGATCAGGAAGCTAACGTAACACTGTATCAGGGCACACATAGAGACACCTCTGTCCTCCCCAGTTCATTTCTCATCATTATTGCCACAGACCAAAGTAGAAGCATTATGTCATTAATCAATCTTGGAATTTCAAAGGGTTTTCCCAGCTGGGGTTTTCAATGACATTTATGAGGAAGTGTTTAGGGAGATGTAAGACCATTGAAACAATGGTTTAAACGAGAAACTGATACAGTGACTCATGTTTTGCTGCCTGTTATTTTGTCTTTCTGGTGGAAACTCTGGCTTTGGTACCATGATAGCCTTTGTGTCCCAAAGATTTCCTTACCTCTGAGATTCTCATGTCTTAATCTTCATCTGTCTCTAGGCATCACTACAGATTTAGTGAAGAGAAATAACCAGAGTCCTGCCCTTAGCTCTTCCATATTTTGGCTTCCAAATTACTCATTTCTTGATTTCACTCTGACCTTCCTAAGCCCCTGCACCTAACAACTAGTTCTTGGCTACTTTCCTGTTCTCCCTGTATCCCTGGCATCTAGTGTAGTGCCAAACACATAGTAGATACTCAATAAATATTTGTTGAATGAATGAAGTAAATGGCTCTTTGAAATTTATTGTTCTCAAATTTTAAAAAAATATTAAAATATAAATGCTAGCTTTGTATTGCCCCAAACATTTAGGCAACAAAGGAATTGATTCCATTATTTTTAACTATCTATATGCCAGGTGCTTGGGGCAAGAATAAACAAAGGATGTGGCGCCTGTGTGGAGGCGAGGCAGGCAATAAACAAGTAACCACACAAACAGGATATTTTCAGAGTGAATGGTGCCACAGACAATACAGAGAAAGAAGGTCGGAGCCTATTCTGTTGTTTGAGAAGGTCTCTATATGGAGCTGACATTTGAATTGAGGACTGAAGAAAAAGAAACCAGTCACAGGGACATCTGGAGGACTGGAGATCAACAGCACAAAGAGCAAAAGCATAGTCCTGTTCAGAGGCACAGAGAGGCTGGTATAGCTGGAGCATGTTGCACAGCATGGGGCAGGGAAGCAGGATGGAGAGGACTCAAAGGTCACGGAGAAACCTGCCAAGAAGGCAGGACTTTGCTCTATACTTTCTGAGAAGCCCGTGGAGGGTTTAAGCAAGGTAGTAGCTTGCTCTGAATGAGTTGATTTCCCACTTTCTATGTAATTATGGCAAGTCATTTCAATTTAAGGAAAAATATTAAAGATGGCAGCATATGAAAATAGTCCATCTGTCAAAATTACCAATGCACCAATACATCATGATGACTTTCTTCCTTTTCATTAAAAAATGGTATTTCTTAAATATTAAATAGATCTGAAAGAAGGTAAAATAAGGTATAAAGAACAGTGAAGTAACAAACACCCACTGATGGGCTACAAAACACCAGGCTTCAAGTTTGCACTGTGCCTCTCTCCGAGTCCAGCTCCTCAGAAGGAACAGCAGTCTGGATTTGATTTGATTTGATTTGATTTATATTTTATTCTATTCTATTCTGTTTTATTGTATTATTTTATTTTATTTTATTTTATGTTTTTTATGTTGTTTTATTCTATATGCTTATTATTCCCAGACTTAAAAATATATTTTACCATGTTTGCATCCCTAATCAAAATGCTGATCCATTTTGCAGACTTTTAAACTTAAAGAAGTACATTCACATTGTAGGTATTCTCCTGCCACTTGTTTATTTCACTAACTACATGAAGCTGACATTTATCCAGGTCACTGCCGGTAGCTCTAAGTCATATTTATTTATTTGCTGTGTAATATTCTTTTGTAGGTAAAATTTCTTCATTCTACTCCTGAAGCATAGTCATTTCCAATTTTTTGCTAGTATAAAGAGTATTGCGATGAATTCTTGCCCAGTTCTCCAGAGGCATATATGCGAGAATTTCGCTACGGAGTTTCCACCTTGGCAAGGAATTTCTGGTCCTGGGAATGCATGTCCTCAACTTTCCCAGATGATGCCAAGTCATTTTCCAGTGTGTTTGTACCTACTCACACTCCCACCAGCAGTTTACAGTTGTTCTAGATCACCATCTCCTTCCAAATCACTTGCTATCATCAGATGTAAAACTTCTGCCAATACAATGGTATAAAATAATATAACATCATGGCTTATATTTGCATTTCCTTGGTTACCAATGAAGTGGAGCCTATTTATGTTATTGATCATTTGTGCTTCTCCATATAAGAAGCACCTATTTAATTCCTTGAACATTTTTCTATTATCTTTTCCTTTTTCTAATAGAAATGATATTTTTATATTTTTATGTAAAAATGTTTGAAGTATAATTGACATATTTTCCTTAATCTGTAGGAATTTTATATATCTCTGGACATTAATTTTTGATAAGTTACATGTGTTGCAATTATGTCTTTCCACCTCCTTTAAAAAAGTCTTTTGATGAACAAAATTTCTTTTACTTTAGACCAAATTATCAATATTTCTTTTATGTTTTGTTCTTTTTTTATATTGGTAAAGAAATCCTTCCCTTTCCCCAACTGACAAAGTCACTCTTTGTTATCTTCTAAAGATTTATAGTTTTATATTTCATAGTTGAGTCTTAAGACCATCTGGAATTGGTTTTTGCATATGGTGTGAGGTAAGGATCAAATTTTGGTTTTTTTTTTTTTTTTCCCATATTGATAATCAATAGTCCTGGCAGCATTTTTCAAAAAAGCCTGAGCTTCTGCACTGATTTTCAGTGCCAGCCTTATCATAAATCAAGCTTTCACATCTCTGTGCATTTGATTATGGGCCATCTATTTGTGCTAATGTTCAATTTGCCAACATTTTACCAGTATCTTAATTACTGTATTTTCATAATGATTCTCGGTGTGTGTTAAGTACTTTGAGAGTGTCTCAGCAATGTCTGGACTTTTGCTTTTCCATGTTAATTTTGGGATTGGCTTGTCAAATTCTACAAATGTTGAGTGGATTTTTTTTTTTTTTTTGCTCTTGAAATAACTCATTTCTATGCTCTTTGGTTCTTTTCATTAATTACCATAATAGGTCTTCTTTGATGATTTTCAATAAAGTGTTATATATTTTTTCTTAATCTTCAATATATGGTCCTAAAGTTATTGGGTATAGTACACATGCTATAATATTACAAATTTTAAAGTTCTACTAGCTGTCTGTTGCTTATTTATAGATATGCAACTGATTTTTGCATATTGATTTTATAGTCAGTAAATCTGCTAAACTCTTAATTAAAATAATTTACCTGGAAACCCTTTTAACAGAGATTCATAGCATTTGCAATTATATTTTTCTTCACTTAATATCTAAATTTTATATCATTTTTTTCTTTTTCTTGGATAGGAGGGAATAACAGAGGGCATCTCTGTCTAATAGGAATGTTTTAATTATGAAGTTTTCCTTGCATTTGCTTCTGTTTTGTTGTACACACACACATATATTTATATACACACAAACATTAGTAAAGTTTATAATTGTGTTGTCTTATCCAACTCTTGTATACTTTGGTGATTTGGGGGGGTCTGCTTGAAATATTGATCATTGCAAGAAACATGAATATTTTTTGCTAGAGAAGGAGATTCAATATTGTCAATGTTTCTGCTTTATCCAGTATAAAAGCACATTATTATGTGCATGTAAATTTAAAATTGTTATATTCCATTAAAGAACTGAACATTTTATCATTACATAATAGCACTTTCTGTTTTTTCCTTAAAATCTGTTTTATTTGATAGGAACATAGCAAAAGCAGGTTTCTTTTGGTTAGTATTTGCCTGGTATATTTTTCTTTTCCTTTTCTAAACTCTTAGTCTTCAGACATGTTCCTGTTAAGCAAAAGAACTAAATTAAAAAACAAGCTGAACTGACACTCTTTGATATTTGTAAATGGAACATTTTGATGTATGTTGAATTTATTTAATTCCTCTGCCTAGCATGTAGATTTACTATTTCCCTTAGTGAAGGTCTACTGGTGGCAAACACTCAGCCCTTCCTGCCACACTCTGCCCCCATCTCTAGTCACCCTGGGCTGGGCTGAAAATGCCTTTTTTGCTTTTACTCTAAACTGATACTTTCTCTGGATATAAAACTCTAGATTGGCAAATATTTTCTTTCAGCACATTGACAATATTGTCCCATTGTCTTCTCACTTCCATTGTTACTGCTAAGAAATCAGTTTTCCACCTACATGTCATTTCTCTAAAAGTAATTTCTCTTCAGTTGCTTTTAAGATATTTGCTTATTCCTTGATTTTGTAAAATTTCACTATGGTGTATCTAGATATGGAATAGTTTAAAATACATCTTGCTTAGGATTCCTGAATCTATAAGCTTGTATCTTTCATCACATCTGAAACGTAACCTTCAAATATTTTACTGTTCTCATTTAGGCTCAGCTCTTCTTCTCACTTCATCCTTGACGCCTCTTAAGCTCTCTATCACATTTTCCATCTCTTTGACACTCTGCTATATTCTAGATAATATTATAGAACTCTTTTTAAATTTACTATTTCTCTTTCTATTGCTGGGATGATGCATTGAATTTTAAATGTAAGTATATTTTCATTCATAGAAAATCAATTTGTTTTCAAATATACATGACTTTTTTTAGTCAGTTGCTTTTTACTCATATTGTCAGTCTTAAAAATACTTGTTCCACACTCTGTTTCTCATAAATCCAAAATATTAAGTTTTTAATAGGGCTCATTCCACCATCTTTTGTTTCTGTTGGTTCTCACTTACGGACCTTCTTTATATTCATTATAATTGCTTTGATGAGCTGATATTTCATGGAATTTTAAATGTAGTAATAACTTAAGGCCTGATTTGCAGATGGGTTCCTTTATAGACAAACTGATGAATTATGCCAGGAGACCAGAGGATTTCAGGATGAGACAGATTTACACTAAATTCTGGGTTTGGCAGGTGGTGTGAACTGAATGCAGGCTTCAAGCCCACATGAGGGAGAATTTGTGATCATAAATTCTATGGAGAACTTTTTCTTTCTCTATACAACACCTAGTTTTGAGATCACAATTTCCTTGCAGTTCCTTGAGATGTCTACTCTGAGGCTGTGTGGTCTCAGGTTTATGTAGGGGGTCTCTTATTAAAATCCTTGTTTTGGCTTCATTTCCTGTTTTCCCACTATCCACACATCATAAAAAAAATCTAAACTTATTTCTGTCCTGTATTTATGCTTTGTTTTTGTTTGTTTGTTTGTTTGTTTGTTTTTTAGATTCCACATATGAGCGATCTCATATGATATTTTTCTTTCTCTTTCTGGCAATGTCAACTTGTCAGATACTTTCAAAGTGAAAGACACTTTCACTGCCCTGTCCACCTCTCTGGGTACCAGCTTTCACTTGGAACATGTCCTTAGACCATTCCTTCATTTCTTTTCCATTCTTTGACTCATTTAAACATATTTAAAGAGTTATATAGAGTTCTTATTTGTTTTTTCTTTTTGGAAACTAAGTCCCTCCAGCTTGCTTTTTGATGCTTTCATATCTTAGATTGTATCAGCAACAGATGTAGGTTTTATATGGCTGAGGGGAAACAGGTGACATCAGGATTGCTTCAGAATCACTGTAATTTTAGTAAAACACAATCAAGTTTGAAGGGCTCATTAGCAGAAATGCAATGATATCCAGGAACCCTAATGGCTCCTTTTAGCCTAAATTGGCTTTTATTTTTTTAAAGCTGGAAATAGAAAAGAAAGAGGGCACTTGAAAGAAGTAGATCCAGATAACAGTTCAAGAAAAGCTTAAAATTTCAATCTCCCATTTAAAACCAACTTTTAGCAGTAGCAGAGTCTTCTACATTAAAATTCAGAATATTTTTGGTCACCTTAATAATATATAGATACGTTATTTCAAGAAACACATGCAAACACACAGCCTAGATGGCTGCACAACACCTCTTGACCACATCTCCAATCCCAGCCCCTTCCTCCAGTTAGCAACAGTTTAAAGGTTTGATGTATAAATGTCCAGATCTCTCTCTCTCTCTCTCTATATATATATATATATATATATATGTGTGTGTGTGTGTGTGTGTGTGTGTGTGTGTGTGTGTGTGTATTCATATCTGCGCACATACACAGAGAGAAATAGTTTGTTTTCATTTTAGGAAATATATAGGTGGTATGGTATTTTGCATGTCTGAACATGTTTTTGAGTTCTACTCTCTTGCCTAATTGTCCAGACATAGAATTCTCCATTAGATCATTTCGCTCCCCTGAAACTTCCAGATTTTCTGTCAAGAAGCCTGTTCCCATCCTGACTTTCAGCTTGTGACCTGTAGCTTTCTTTCGGGAAATATTTAGAAGTTTCTCTTTGTTTTTGGTGTTCCAAAATCCCCCAGCTTTGGGACTTAACAGTGGATTTTTCCTTTCTTGCTGCTGAGCAATCGGTTTGGCCCTTCCATCTGGTAACCAATGTCCTTTAGTTGTGAAAACTTGTCTTACCGTATTTCTTTGATAATTTGCTTCCCTCAGTTTTCTTTCTGGTGCCTTTCTTGGTTGGGGTCCTGTGTTCTGGGCACTAAGCCTTTTCCCTTTTTTTTTTTTCCTGCAAAATCAGTTACCTCCCTTCCATGTGTCTTCTAGCTTCCAATTATAAATTGATCCCCTAAACACTGCTATCTTCTCTTCTGTGTTCTTTGACTTTGCTTTTCACTATCACTTTATGAGCCCACTTAAATATCACTTCTGGGAATTTGTCCCACAAAAATATACAAGACTCCTTAAGAATATCTATATATAGTTTACATAAATATGTGTTTAAATATCTGTTCCATAGTTTTGGTTTCTGTTGTTTTATATTATACATAATATATGTATATATTATATACACGAGAGAGCATTGTGATTCTGTTCTACACTATTCTACTACTGCTGCTGTAGAAGAAAACCTTTTTTGACTTTTAAAATTTAAATTGCATCCAGTGTCTAATCAAATTCTTTTTTCTTATATGTTTTCAATTCTCTTATGATCAGCAGATAAATTAATATTCAGAAATGTTAGGTCTTCTGTCCTTCCTTGTGTTGCACTGTAACTCACTACAATGGCATATGGTTGGGAGAGGAGTGTCTGGGAGTGGGGTTGGCAGAACACAGTAAGGAAGCTGGAGACTAGATTTCTGGCCTGGCCCGACCTGCCACCACCCGTAAGTGGACCCTTCTGGGCCTCCTTTCTCATCTGCTAAGTCCAGATATCAGCTCAGCTTTTTTCAAAACCCTTTGCCTCTCTTATTGTCTATGAAATTTTCTAAAATTCTCTCCCTTGGGTTTGCTAGGGTTAGCAATAGCTCTTTCATCCTGCTTTTGGATGATTATACATTTAATTTGCCCACAGGGCCCACAGTTGCCCACACAACACATTTTTCTGTGAATTACGAGAACAGCAGAGCATGGCACCAGAGTCTGAACACATGATGTTGTCAGACCAGTGGGAAAATCCTCCTAGTCATGGCAGATGAATCAGCCAGGGGAAGGGCCTTTCCTGGACACTGAAAGCAAACTCCCTCAAGGTTATGTAATCAATTTTCCAATTAATATGTTTGCCTCCCACATTGATTGTGTATAAATTAACAGCAGCTGAAAACGAATGAAGAAAGGAACACAGAGGAAAGAAGACTGGAACAAACACTGGCAGGGAGCAGAATTACATTTACTTGATATCTGCACAACAGAGAACGGAAGCATGTGATCTGAAATCTAAGGGAACCAGAGTTTTAAAATAATGGACATTATTATATCTGGACAGCTAGAATGGAGATGGCTGTGCGGCAAGATGCAGAAAGGTGTGCTCATACGGGACTCTGTTTGATGGATTCGTATTATAATATACACATGTTATGAAAAAAAACCGGTGGATTACAAATTTAAGAGAGAGGTAACACACATGGTGCAAAATTCAAAGTGGATCAGAGGGTTAGGAGCACGCACACCCTCCCTGTATTGTATTATAATAAATAATTCTTATTAGAATAATAATTCTACTGACAAGAAGCTATTAAGAACAAACAATAAAGGCTTCTTTAGATTAGAAATATACCAAAACAATAAGTAAATCTGCCTTTTAAATACGTTTACATATATATATACATATGTATCATGGATGGCTGGCCCGATGGACAGGTCAGGGCATGGAATGGTACTTTCAAACCTGCTGCCCTCTGATTTCAAGAGGTAAAAAAATGTTAAAAAGAAAACCTAGTTTCTATTCTACTTTTTGATAAGTGAGTGAGTCTTAGAATCCCAAGATTAGAGATCTAGGTGATAAAAGAGCTCTCAATACACAGTCTCCAAGTTTTCCAACCAAATTAGCTTTCCTCCTTCGACAGAATGTTCCTTAGGCCAGAATCCTGGTCACACGGTGACACGGCTGCAGAGCGGTTGATGACCACCCGAGGTGTCTCTACTCCTTGCCTTGGCCTCTTGTAAAATCTCCCATAATAGCTTTCTCACATTTGAGTTTGCCACTGGGATTTAACTATGAAGGAACTGCAGGAAGGTAAACGATCATGATAAAACTCTGGCCAACACATCAATCAACATATTTAGGCACAAAGTCTCAAGACAAGGAAGCAATTGTCATAAAAGGCCCAGCAGCGCCCTGGCCCCCACATCCGCAGAGAGAGACTGTGGGTCACGGGGAGTGCTTTGCCGACTCTGTGGCCTCGCGGGGACACACGGTCACCAACGGGTACTTCCACAGGATAACTCCATTGAAATAACACCAGAGAAGTGGGGGCCAAGTGCCAGTCTAATTAACTCGTCTCTTAGGGATATTTCGTATTAGGGCTGCTCTTAACAGAAGGACATTTGGAGCTCTGATATATGAAACAGGCATTACAAAAATTTTCTGGTCATAGCTCGGCAGAATTGAGCATAATTTTCAGCCACGAAGCAGCAAACATTTCTTCTTCTAAAAAATGTGAATTCAAAGGCTTTGACTAAAACTCTTGCCAAAGCTTTTGACAAGAGTTCAATCTGGGAGAGGAAAACGGTAGGAGAAAATGGGCAAAGGCTGGTTCCACCCAGGCGAGGGTGCCTTTTGTCCCCAGGTGACCTACCTTCATGAAACTGTTTGTTATTCACCTCATTACAAACATCTCCCTGTCACAGCAGGTGTCGGGTCAGGAGAGGACACGGTGTCCAGGAAACCTGCAATCAGGTTAGAAAACTGCCGGGTGACCCATTTTCTTTCCGTTGACTCCGAGCGACTGGCGCTGCCCACCCACAGTCCCTGAGCTGCCTGTCCCTGAAATGGCTGTCCTTTAAGCCACAGTGGAAACACTTCCCCAAGCCGCTGTCCCTGGTGTGTGGGAGCTGCGCTTCCGTTAAGAGAGAAAGCGAAGCCGTCCCAGCCTTTCTAACTGTTAAGGGAAATAGACAATGTCCTCAGAGTGGCTCCAAAATTCCAGTTCCCTGTAGAATTGGTCTTAAAACTTCTTTTTGCATGAATCAGTCTCTTGGGGTAGAGTTCAGTCTTTCAAAGACATTCTTTCAATTTTTATCTCCCCAATTGGTGGCTGAGTCCATATAGGACCCTGTGTCTTCAATGTGGGAGAAGGGACGGTGGGAGGCTCAGACCTGGAAGGCTTCCCTCCGCATCCTCACAGGTCTCTGCATCAACTGGCTGTTCTTGCTTCCTCCACGGACTAATGGCCACTGGCCTTTGGGATGACTGACTGGTGTCCATGGTCTGGGTCAGCTCACCTGAGGGAGCCTCTCTGTCTTGTTTTCAGGCTTCCATGAGGCTCCTCAACACCGTTTTCCATCCCTGGGGCACACAGGGCTTTTCTTGTCCCTTCTAAGTCACACGTGGTATGGGAGCCGTAAGCCCTGTTCAGAAGCTCCTGGACTTTGGCCCGGAGAGTAGAACTCAGAGAGGTACACACAGATCTCTCCTCCTGCTCTATCCTCTCTCCCCTCCTTTCCCCACGATTCCCAGGGTTGGAAAAGGCAGGCTTTCCTGGTTATCTCTGTCACATCCCAAGTCCCGGGATGGGTGTAGAGCAAGACTCCACCCCTTCAGGCCTGGAGTTAAAAGAAGCTAAAGAAATTTAGAGAAATCCCTTCCTCTCTTGAAATCTCTCTTTCAAAATTTCTGCCCTGCTAATGAGAATCTTCTCCCTCGGGAAGTCCCAGCCTTTCCTTTCCTGGAATCGTGACTTGGTCAGGGACGGGGCGAGGGGTGGGTGGTAGGGAGGGAAGGAGGATGCTTAGAAGGAAAAGAAAATACACCAGCTTATTATGCGCAAATAACTCCACTGCCACCCCAGGCTGAGTGAATGCTAATCACAGGAGGTAAACGCGGAAGTCTGCAGATCTACAGATGCCAGTGGAGCAGTCACGCAGGCTCGTGCCCTTCCTATCGGCTCTGAAGATCGTGATGCAGAAGATCAAGTTGCAGAAGTGTTACTGTCAATGTACTAAACAGCAGGAGAAAGCAACCTAACATTTAAGCATCGTGTAGGGAAGCCCTTCATTATTCTTGATCGTTCTAGGTACTTAACGCTGCACACTCACTCGGATATTATTCTTCCAATGAATATTGATTCTTCAAAGGAAAACACAGCCCTACCAACCACTAAGTGGGTGAAATCTCTTTTTCTCTGTTCTTCCCTGGCAATCATTTTATTTAGTGATTGCAGGATAAACTAGACTGGATCATAGTTTAGAAGTGCTCCTCCACCTCTTCTCAAGTGGAATTTTTCCTGACTCCCGACACTGCCCCCCAACCCCGCCATCAATATTCCAGATTTCTGCTTCCCTTCAAGTCTGGGCTTCGGGAAGGGTGTTGGACAAGCTGTCTCTTAATCCGTGCCTCCTGCTCATTCCAATCTTGTTTCACTCCACCCGCACCTTTCCTGTGGCCCCCTCCCTAACAGCAAGGCTACCAATAACCTCCTGTTTCTGAAGTCACAGGACGCGTTTCTGTACCACTCAGGCTGTGGACATTATAGCTCGCTCCCTTCATATGGTGCCTTTTTCTTCCCTCTTGGTTTCTCTGATAGTCTTTACTTTCCTCCCATCCACAGGTTGTATCTTTTCTGTCTCCTTCAGGCATTTTTCTCCTCAACTGGACCTCTTAAAAGCAAGCATTATCTGGAACTATGTCCCAGGACCCTTTCTCTTTTCCCTCCATATGCCAAGGAGTTTATCCATTCTATGCTTAAATTCAACCTAGATCCAAGATTCTCACTTTTGGAGGCACATAAGTTACACCTAGAGAAGGAGTGAAAACTTCAAGTCACTAAATCTTTCCTATTTGAACATCTTCTATAAGAACCCTCATAACAACCTCATGTAATGTGATGACGATAAAACACAAATGAACAGGATTTTCACCAGAACACAAGACGTGCTGGGGTGTCAATCTGAAATGAAAGACGTGGACTGGGAGTGGAGCGTAGCCCCTCCTTCACTCTGCAACCTCAGACAAGTCACTTTTACCTCCTGGGCTTCAGAGTTCAGAGGCCGCAGGTGTGACTTCACTGTACTTGAAGAAAATGTGATTTGTGCCAAGTGGCGTTTCATTTTCAAAGTCGTGGCAACTTCTCACTTGTTTGGAATACAAAGGGCAACCTGGGAGAGAAGTGTCTCGTACAGAAAATAAAACTTCAGCTGAACGCTGCTGTTTGCCCCAGAAGTTTCTTATTCTATTTCATTTATTGCCACTTAAAACTTAGTAGAGAAAAAAAGTGGCCTCTTTAAAACCAATGAGGCGAGTGTGGGTTTAGTATTTGCTGTGGGGTAGGTTAGCAGTGGAAAGGGTATTATGTGGCAGTGAAGACCCATTTCAGGCAGAAAACGCCGCTGACTGAGTTAGAAAAATGTCGTCAATGCTAGGTTGATGTCTGAGGGAACTTTTCTGTTGCCTCCCCCGCCCCAAATATTGTATGTATGCAGAGCTTGAGAGTTCATAGATCAACAAGTCAGCACTGATTCTGGTGGAAGGAACTTAGAAAAATCAAATTCAAAAAAGGTAGTAAGTTATGTTTCAGCAGAAAGTTTTGTTTACAAAAGACAAGTAACAATGTTTCCAATTATGGTAAATTGCAAAAGGAACTCTGAATAATCCTGGGAAAACCCACATCATCAAACAGTAAGGCCTGTGCCCGTGGTGTGCTGGTAAATGTTTAATAGACTGTTCTCCTAGGGGGAAAAAAAGAGCCTGATTCGTAGTGTTTGTTAATTTCCTTGGTGTAAATATACACGCTATAGCCAATTTCAGGCTCCCAAGTGATAATCTTGATTGGTTCAGACAGGAAGATGTGTTCGGTTAGGACGAGGCGTGAGGTACCACTCCATCCTAGTGACCACCCAGACCCCAGAGATGTCAGCGACCTCGAGAGCGCACACAGTAGTCAAAGGTCCTAACTAATGAGCAGTGGTGAGTCTGGGGTGTTTTGACCTCTGTTTTTAATATAATTTGTTTAACTGTAAATTTATAGGATCTACTTTCTAAGAGTGTCTGTGTTTAACAAGTGGCTCACAGAGTCCCTGGAACATTTGAAAACACGTCCCTGTGAGCTAGTACATCCAGCGCCAGCTCACCAGGGGTTTGTCCTCAGAGAATAAAGGAAAATTGATATTAGTATTTGCTGAGGCAATGTTTGATTACATTCAAGTTCTGTGAGGTGGACACTTTGCTTTAGATTTTTTTTTTGTACTTGCTCATTTTCTAGAACTTTATGTTATCTATTACCCATTACTAGGTAAATAAAAAACAGGGATTAAAACCATCAAATGCTAGATCAATAGGTGACTGTGTTCTGTAAATTTGCATGAGTTGAGTGGGAGGTGTGTATTTCCTTTTCTCAGGGGGGGAAAAAACAGAGAAAGCGATATTTCCTTATTGAATGACAGATTTTAAGAACTGAATCGTGACTCATTAAAGTTAGCCTTTGTGGAGGTCACTAAGGTTAAATGAAGTCATAAGGGTGGGGCCCTAACCTGACAGAACTGGTGTCCTTAGAGGAAGAGGAAGAGACACACGGGAGTTTTCTCTCTCTCTCCGTGTGTGAGCGCAGGTCAGAAGTCATGTTAGACACGGCCTGAAGGCTCCTTCTGTAAGGAGGACAGAGGCCTCACAGAAACCAACCCTGCTGGCACCTTGATCCTGGATTTTAGATTGCAGAATGGTGAGAACATAGTTTTCTGCTGGACAGGCCATCTGGTTAGAGATATTTTGTTACACTGTCACATGTGAATTATGAAATTACATGCATTCCACGGCAGTGATACTTGCACCCTGGGCATTGTCACAATGTCATGAGGAATTCCTTCCTGTCTGCTCCTCTGCTGGATAAACTTCTACTTCATCCTATAAGTCAAGGGGGTACTACCTCCAGGAAGCTTTCCTTGGTTTCCCCAAGGACAGTCAGCCCTTCCTTCCCTGAAACAGCTCTGTTACAACAATGTCTATAGATTTGTTCCAACACAAATCCTTTGTAGAAAGGTAGTTCACGTGTTAAAAATTCAGATTCAGCATGTTATCTTCCTGTGTTGCCCACATGTGAACCACTAGCAACATGTAGCTACTTATGCTCAGATTTAAATGAAATTGAATCTTCAATTCCTCAGTTGCACTGATCAATCACCGTCCACACACTGAATAACCACCTGTGGCTAGTGGCAACTGCACTGGACTGATGACAATTCCATCAGACATGGAACATTTCTATCACGGCGGAAAGTTCTATTGGACGGGGCTGCACTAGACTGTAAGCCATTTGAGGTGAGCAGCGGGATGAGGTTGCCTCTTTTTGCATCATTTTCTTTTCCCACCACATAGCTTAGTGCCTGCTATGCTGTGGCATTCAATAAATATTTGTTGAATTAACAAAAGAAAAGAAGTTAGCACTATTTACCTAGTTGCAGCTACTTAAGCATTCAAGGTTCCAAGAGACCACAGAAATAAACACATATCTAAAAATTTATTTTTATTGCTGACAAGTAAACTAATGCTGAGCAATTTTCATTTGCCTTGGGATGAGGACACCAACATGCCACGTGAAGATATAATTATAGAATTTCTCTCTCCAGTGTTCACATAGCAATCTATAGTTGTTAATTCAGAAACACGATATTGATTCTAATTTACTTTTTGTAGGTCGTCTATGCTCCATTGTTCTGTAACTGACCCTACGGACTCATTAAATCTTTCAGCATGATTTTTATGCAACCCTATTTAATGAGTCCTCCATCACCCTGAATTCTCTGGATCTCATACCTATTATGTTAGTGGCCAACTTCTGAGTTTAATTAACCGTATTCTTCATGGACTAAAGGAGATCATAAAGCGGTCACTCAAGTCATACACAGCTCTCTGCCTTCAGACAGCCTCTGCTGCCACATTCAAAGATCCTCAAAGACACATAGTAACCCTCAGGAATCTCTGGGTACTTAGAAATTCTACTTCTCGGAAACTTTTCTTGGTTTCTTGCTTAGATCTTTCATAATTTAGCCCAAAGCGGTTCACCTCACTTTAACTCCAGAGCAAAAGGAGAACGCGGTCTTTGGTCACATGCTCTGGAGAAGCCCCTCCTGTGCTTTAACTGAGACTTAAATACAATCTAAAAGGAGATACGGCTCTTCCAAGGGGTTCCCTTGGATTTTCTGGTATCCTCAGGGCTAAATACTGGGGCTGAGTAAAGAGTATTTAAATGAATCAACGAAAGCCGTAAAAACAATTCCTTAGCAAAGACAAAGAGACCACAGTGCAGAGCCCAGGGTCCACTCCAGCTCCCTTCTCATCATCTAATACGTGACTTTTCAAGCGGGAGAAGCAGGTGTTCGTTGACGAGGATGCTGTTCTAGGGCTAGGGGAAGAGAGGGATGTACGAGGGGAGAGTGTGGAGAGAAGGGAGGGAGGGAAATCTCAAGGGAACCAAGCCCACCTTGTCTCCGGCTGTAAGCTGGGTAACCTGTGCGCGGAGAACAGTGGAGGGGGAGGCAAGCCCAGGTGGAGAGGAGGGGAGGGGTCTGACCTCGATCCCAATGCACTTTAGACGGGAGCGGTGAGCGCTCAGCAGCCATGGACGGAGAAGATTGTGTCAAATCCTTTAAACCCACTCGTGTGGGCTCCACCATGTCTCACTCTACTTAGCATCGTTTTCTCGCTGGATGTGATAAGCACAGAAGACGGCTGCCCGCCCCTCGGGGACAGGCTTCCTGATGGCTGGGACACTGTACCTTACACCAGAAACTGGCACATTGTAACTGACTATACTTCAATTTAAAAAATTTAAAAATTTAAATAAAATAAAATGAAATCATATCCTCTCGATCCAAAACAGAAGGACAGGCTTCTTTCCTGGTGAGTCCCGTTTTCATGGGGCTGGAAGTTCTCTAAGATCTAGTCCTGGGAGATGTTCTTCTCCAAGACAGTTGTTTAAAAAAAGTGATTTGGAGAAACTTGAACATCCTGTCTATGGCGTTTAATTCCCTCTTGCTGTGGTGGCCAGTTTGGGGGCTGAATCCCTGGCAAGACTTGGTGGTGATCTTGTGGAGGCTGGGATATGTCACCAGCAAACAAAACAGGTTTTGTTATACGGGATGGGTGTCCACCCCTTCTGACCACTCAGAGACTGGCTTCCTTCCACAGAGAGGCTGGCTGGCTCTCCATTGCACAGATGAGTACACTGAGGCACGGTGGTCTACCCTTATTACTTGCCTGGCCATGAAATGTGAGAAAGTGACGTCACACCTCTGACACCAAGATCACAAAGTCCTGGCCTCAGATATTTACAGAAACATCTGATTTCCTGAGAAAGTTGAGGGACACAAAACATGGGGTCTCCAAGGTTTGGCACCTCTTGTATGATCTGAGTAGAGTTCACTAATAGTTTTAAACTTTAGTTTCCACAGCTGCACAAAGGCAGGAATAAGAAGTTAAGACGTGTGATGTCCTTTGAAGGTGCCTGGCATCATAGTGAGGGCTCAGTCAACACTAGTTGTTTTTGGTTTTTTGTTATTTATATTTATATTATTTATTATATTATTTTTTAATTATTTTATTATTATAATATCATAAAACACCATGTCAGGAAAATAATTTTTAATACGCTTCTATGGCCTTGAATTGGTCTTTACTTTTTTAAAGCATGTAGGAACTGTGGTCTTTGTGAGTTTGTGCTCCCCCTTGAAATCAGCATAGCTTAGAATAAAGCAAGCACTTAACAAATGCTTGCTGTAAATTTATAATTTTCCAATGCTATACCACTGGCATTTTAAGAAATTGGGCACTTTATAAAGCTCTTTCCCTAAAGGTGGATCCACACAAACAATGAGCAAACATCCTTTTTTGTTTGTTTTTAATCTTGTTCTACAGTGATTTGTATTGATTTAAAAAAATGGAAGTTACCAGGGTTAAAAGTACAATTAACCCGTTCAGTTTCACCTACTCATCTCTAGCTGGTTACAAGGAATATATTTTTCATCCCTGAAGGTTTGCGTTCACAAACTTAAAACTGTGAAATTTCGAGTATTTATGTGATGAGTGTTCTTGGGAACAATCTTACAGTAAAAAACTCATTCTTTTCTGGCAAATGTGTGATGGCTTTATGTACTGTTACTTTTTATTCACTCATTTTGGTTTTCAGCTTTGGCCTATCAATGGGGATGTTTAAAGAGAGGAAGGAACACTGGGGAAATACTAAACTTGGTACAAAATGTACTTTCCATACACTGCTAGAAAAGAACTTTTTGTTCTTTTTCAAACACAAAATAGTGTAATTATTTTTTTTTCTGTTTTAGCAATGAGACCTATTTTTCCATGGGAAGTGTGAAATTGGTTTATTTTTATGTTGCCTTTTTATATGTGGGAAGCCAAAGGGACCAAACTAACTACGTGATTAAAGATTTTTTTTAAATGTCCAGGTATTGTGGGAATATCTGTGTCTTTTGAAAAAAATTGTTTTTGCTAAGCAGGAAGCTCACTTGACATTCTGAAGGGAACTCAAGTTGCGAAGCAGCCATCACAAGCCTGACAGAACACAGGGACAAAACTGTAACCTTTGGCGTCTCTATTGCATTTGTTTTGAAAAACAAAACCCAAATCATGTGTCTGAGCTCCACTGTCGTTTGACCTCCTCGGAGAGAATTCAGTACTCTACCTGGGGTATTATAGGTTTCACAATAATTCTCAAAAATACCAGGACACGAATATCAAGTGCACAGAAAACAATCCAGTGATGCTTATAATCTACAGCTTAAAAGGTAGGCGGAACATCTATAGCCCCATGAGGAAGACATTTTCAAGGTCTCTCTGATGTCTTCCTGGGGAAATCAATATTACTCGCCCCTCCTCCACCCCACCTGCCGAAGTGGGCTTTGTCACAAGGTCACCACGGGGACGTCACTGCTGGGAAGACATGGACAGAATTCATAGCCAGGTTGCAGCTTGGCTCTTAAAGGGCATTCTCTGCCTCTCCCGCTGTTCTGTCACAATCAACAGCACAAAATAAAAAGATACCAAAGGGTCAGGCTCTTGACGAGGCCAAAAAATTAAAATATAATAGAACACCGTGAAGGCAGCTTAAAGCGTTTCCTTCCAGGTCCTCCAGCCAGGAGGAGGAGGGCATGCTGGTTAGGGGTGGTCCCTGAAGGTGTGGCAGCAAGACCATCCCCCTGGGAGCTAGAGAAAGAGATCCCAGGTCCCATCCAGACCTCCTGTACCAGAATCCGCGTTTTCACAGCATCTCCAGGTAATTCATGTGCTCATTAAAAACGAAAGTCACTGAGCTAGAGCATCACTGTATGTGGCAACTGATGTAGAGGAAAAGGAAGAACTTAACCTCTTCCTCAGTAAGATTATTGTTTTTACTAATTCCTCAACATGTTTCTAAACTGCCCTGCTTCACAGATCAAAGGTGCTTGAAGACAAAAACATCACATTTCTCACTAGAACTCCATCTTCAATACATCAGAAGTTTGTTTTCTTTATAATCACAGTAATTAGCCTCTTTTCGCACTGAAAGGCACACCCATTGGAATGGCATAGTCCAGTTTTCTTATTAGCCAAGGAATACAATAGATTTCACGTATTTCCTCCAGCAAGTTAAAGTTCTCCTTAATTTTCGAGCTTCAGTTTGCTCCAGCCAGCAGCCCTTGACTCAAGCATCTCTATTGATGAGGTATTTTCAAGAGCCCCCTTGATTTAAGATAATCAGGAAAGTCTGAGCTATCCCCTTAACTCAAAATACCAAGTAGGAATACAATGACCTTTGCTGGAGTTTTAAAGGGAGGGCAAACTGGGTGGCGTGTGGAGAAAACTCCCTGAGAGTTAATTTAATCCCATGGATTTGAAGGTAATAAGACTGGGAAACCAGTGCTGTGAGAAGTAGGAACTTAAAAAAAAAATGTTTCTAAAGTGGAAATAATAGTGAGAGTGTAAGACAGAGCAAGGTCAAAAGGGAAGCCAGTTTAGCAAATAGAGAAACAGAAGACAGGAGAAGAAAATATGGGAACAGAATTTATGTCAGGAGGAGAGAGAACAATGACTCAGAGATAAGTACCAGAGGAAGGCGGGTAAAGATGATAGGTGCCTCACCGGCGTGGCTGAGAACTACAGCAGGAAAAAGAGGGGGATGTAGAGAGAGAGAGGGTTAAGAACAAGGGAGCATGTCCACGATGCCTGGAAACCAGACGGCCACACGCCGCCCTTCTCTCAAAAGCGACCCCTCCCATCCTGTCCTACCTGGCTGGAAGGATGGTGGTCACCACTTGAGAGCTTGAGGGTTGGGGGGAGTAAAGTTGGGGGAAACAGAGGGATCCTCATGGCAAGTTTCCGACAAGAATGAGGAGGAACCGTCCCCCTGTGTGGGAAAAAAAGGGAGGCTGTCATTTTTGTGACATTGAAATTGATTTCTAAGTCATCTGCTGTTTCAAACGACTGGTCTGGGAGATCCCTTGGAGTGCCTTTGAGAATGGAGATTTAAAACCTCCAATTCTTTTATCTACTTCAACACTTTCCATCACAAATGTGATGGAACTGGCAATTGAATTCTCTTTAGTTCTTCCCTACCTTTGTAGGAATTAGATGTCACATATGATCACAGCTACTGCTTTTAAGAAGTTCTCCACAAAATCCTACTACTGTCAGGAAACCTGAGACAAGACTGCATTGAACTACTGACAGCAGCCCAATGAGTCTGGGCCTAATGGCTATACATTTCTTAGTACACAAAGTTAGTTTCATTTGCCCTCGACATAAGTTATTCAAAAAATATGTACTGAGCACCAACTCTGAGCCAGGTATTGTTCTTAGATGTCTGGAACTCAGGAGCATCAGTGAGCAAGAGAGTCAAAGCCCCTGCCCTCGTGGAGCTTACATTCTAATGGGGAGGGACCAACACAGAGTGACACACTTAAGAAAGAAGTACGTGACCTAGTGAGAGGCGATCCATGCTATAGAAACCAGAAAGTAGAGCAGAGTGAAAGGGGGAGGAGATGCCAGGGGTGGGAGAGTGGTGAAAGTAGGTTGTAAACTTGAATCAAGTGGTCATGGAAGGCCTCTTTGAGAAGAGAGATTTGAGCAAAGACTTAAAAGACAGGAGAGAGTTGCCCAAGCAGACACTTGAGAAAATGAACATTCTGGGCAGAGGAATGAGTCCATGCAGTAGCCTGCGGTGGCACTGGTCTGGCTCACTGGGGCCCAGCAAGGAGCCCAGGTGGCTTGAGAAGAGAGTAGGTCAATGAGGAACCAAAGAGGGGCTGCAGCCAGTGGGGCCAGATCATGTTGGACCTCGTAGACTCTTCTTCTGAGAGATATGGGAACCATGGAAGGGTCTTAAAGAGAGGAGGGATCTGATTTATATTCTAAAAGCGTGACGCTGGCTGCCATGTTGGAAATTGATTATGTGTGGGCACACAAGGAAGCAGGAAGACCCATCCGAGTGAGAGATGGCGGTGGCATTGGCAGGGGTGGCTGAGCTACAGTTACCACCTTAACGATCATAGAGATGCCCCAACTGCTTCATGGTATTTGGCAAGTCCTAGGGTTATTTTTTATTCAATCGAAAACAAAGACCTCATAAAAATTTCTGAATTGAAACAAGCTCATTATGTTATTTCCCAAAACCTAGTGCAATCCTTTTCAACCAATGCTAGAAGACAACACATTCCTATTTCTCTGTGCGACCCAAAATAGGTACTTGCTGCTGGATAAAATCTTAGACGTGATTTCCCATACACTAGCATAATCAGCTAGGGAAAAATCTATTTTGATGCCCAAGTGGTTAAACATGCTAAGCTTCCCCTCAAGTGTATAAAGGGGTGTGTGTGTGTGTGTGTGTGTGTGTGTGTGTGTATTCAGCTCTGCGGCAGAATTTCAGCTTCTGCAAGTTATCCTAGCTGTGAAGCCCACCCGTGACCTTCCCTGCCAGGGTCCAGCATCAGCTGGAGAGATGGCCTTGTGGCAGCTGCATGGCCAGTGCCCACAGTTACATGAGCCGGTTCTCTGCAACACACACACACACACACACACACACAGTCTCCCACTGGTTCTGCTTCTCTAGTTGAACCCAGACAGATACAGATGTTCAAATGATGTCCAGCTCATGCTAAATCAAACATCTTAGAAATGCTCTGTGGGAACGTTCTATTTCTGGTAATAGCCGGTTAGGTTACTTGAACCATTATTCTCACTGAAAACAACCAGAAAAGCTGAATTTGAGATTCAAACTATATTTCTTTAAAGAAACTAAGAATCACCAAAATTTAAAGAATGATCAGGCCCAAACTGCAAGGGACATCAAAGGCAGGTGGTAAGCAGGGGAGGCGCTATGGCCCAGAGGGGCCTTCACGGATGCTGGCAAATTTGAATTCATCTTTTGACAGCCTTCTGGTGTGGGGACAAAACTGAAAGCCTGGGGCTGGCCAGGAGTGAGGAATCTCACAGGAAACCTTCCCTACAATAACCCAGATGCCCAAATTGCAGATATGAAAACAAACCAAGCAGAACTTCCAGAATTAAATGAAATACAAAAGCTGTAATTAACTCAAGGGATGAGTAGAACAGCTGTCTAAACAAAGAATTCATGAGTTAGAAAAAGGCTCAGAAGAAAAACTGTCCACAGGGCAGCAGAAAGAGACAAAAAGATGCAAAATACTAGAAATACTGAAGAGAGAGAGAAGATGGAATAAGAAGGCCCATTTTATTTTATGACTCATTATTTTAAATAATGTGATGGAAGGACATTTTTGGAGAAGATAATGGAAGCCATTTTGCCGACATGATAGCTAAGTTTGTACAGAGCTGATGAAAGTTATCCACCCGGCCACCTCAAGTGCATATTTAGATACATTATAGGAAAATTGCATAAAACATAAGAAAAAGTTCTAAATGCCAGCAAAGGAGGAAAAATACAAGTTATCACCAAAAGAATTACACTAATAGTTAATGTCTCAACAAGAAGAGAAGCCGGAGGGCAGCAGAATCTTCTCTTCAGTGTGCCCAAAGGAAGAGCTGCCAACCTAAAATCCTATACCCAGTGAAAACGTCATTTCAGAATAAAGCTGCAATAAAGACATGTTCAGACCAAAAAGAAAACAAACAAACAAACCTAAAGTCTCTACCATCAGTAGATTGCATAAAAGGAACTTTTAAAGGAGGTAGAAGATGATCCCAAATGCACAGACTGAGATGCAAGAAAGAATATTCACCTAAGAATAGAAAGATAAATCTGAATGAACATTGTCTGTATAACACAGAAGAATAATGTCATGTGGGTTTAGAAACCTATAGAATTAAAATAAATTTCAGAAATAATTAAGAGGAGACGAAGGGAGGTAAAAACCTTTCATGTTTGAGGATTGCCTGAAGAGAGTAAATGTGTCTAAGTTTTACTTTCAAGAAAATAATGAATAACTATATATATATATATATTTTTTAAGGTGATTCTTACATGTGGAATCTGAAAAAAAAAACTGACACAAATGAACTTATTTACAAAAAGAAATAGACTCACAGACATAGAAAACAAACTTATGGTTACCAGGGGGAAATGGGGGTGGGAAGGGATAAATCGGGAGTTCAAGATTTGCAGATACTAACTACTATATATAAAATAGATAAACAACAAGGTCCTACTGTATAGCACAGGGAACTATATGCAATACCTTATAGTAGCTTATAATTAAAAAGAATAAGAAAAAGAATATATATATATATATACACATACACACACACATACACACACACACACACACACACACTACTGAATCACTATACTGTAGACCAGGAACTAACACAACATTGTAAATAAACTATACTTCAATTAAAAAAAAAGAGTAAAATAAAATTGAACTGAAAGACATAGCTAATTTGATTAAATACACTGATACTGATGTACAAAAACAAAAATAAAAAAGGCAATTCTTCACATTGATAAAAATGAAAAGGAAATTTCTTCTACACAACAGACCAAAAATACGAACCACTGGGTGAGTGCGCCAAGACTTGACAAAGAGTAAAACATGGAAGGTAAGCGCCAGTGTGCACTCTGGCTTATATGGGAAGGTCCACCGTGTGCTGGCGGGGAGAATGCACTTTCCCCAGCAAGCAGCAGAGGGTCAGAGGAAGCACTGATAAGTCGTGTCAGAAAGAAGTGTGTACATTAAATCCCCAAGTTAGTCTTCTTTTCCCTGATCGCTGGGAAGGCAGGACTGAACAGGCTGCATTTAGGGTTCTGTCTGAAGGCCCAGCAGTCAGTCTGTTAGGACTAACTTCTTAGGGGGATGAGTCACTCAGCCATCACAAAGATGTCAGAGAGGAAATGAGGAACATCGGTCTATATTCCCCTGGTGGAGCAGGGAAAAAAGCCAGTAGCTACATGATGAAATGTTCTTTGGGTATAAATGAAAATGCCTCAGAGCTTCCTGGAATTCTCTCTTACTGCTGAGCTAAATTAAAACAGAAAACCTGTGTTCTAAGAAGCATCAAAGACAAATTAAGTGTCAGAGAAAAAGTAAATTGCACATTTATCGACTGTTTTATGAGGTTATGGGGATGGTTCATTAAAAAGTCCCTTCAAAAGGTGATTCTTATTGTAATGAGGGCCAACAGCTACAAAGTGATCGATAGACATTGGAATGTTCCCAGCAGATTGGGGGCAACTCCTGCTTAACGATGTTTCAGCATGCTAAATCTCTTTGATGTGTTCAGGGGAAGAGCAGAAGGTCCTTTTTAAATGAATCAGTTCAGAGTCGAGCATAGTCACAAAAGGTGTGGTTTCTCTGCTCTGGCAGTTTGGTCCTTGAGTTGTTTCAAACAACCTTCTCTACACATAAACCCTTTCCTGTTGGCTTTGGCAAACCCAGGTATGGAAATCCCAAGGAAACCAATTATGTCACTGAGTTGAAAGACTGGTGAGGGTGTAATGAAATCATCTTAAGAACTCTGAAGCTTTTGACTTCAGAGTAAGACACACTTTGAACAAATCTAAGAACAGAATACACTCAGGGACTGAATCAGATTATCTCACTGCTAGGAAATGTGCAACTGACATTTCTCCAGAATTTGGAAGTTACTGAAAAGAAGGTGAGTATTCTCTTTTAAGAACTTAATACATTTCAGGGGACTTATGTGAAGGGATGTACAACATAATTTCATGTCAAACGGAGGGCCAAAATATTTATCTATTGTATAGGTTGCCTCTGGGGATCACCTGCTTCCAATTTCCTCAACACCCTCAAAAATTACATACAAAACGAATAGACTCACTGAATCTCTTTTTGACTGGGGCAAAAAAATGGACTCTACATGTGAAAAAGGTCTGGTGCATGTCACAAAGTGGAACAATCTAAAATAAACTTTCAGACTGTGGCTGGCCAAATTTGGTCCCCTTACAAATAGAGACCAGCAGGATGGAAGCTCTTGGTCCATGTGTGGAAATGAAATGGATTTTTAACCTGGTTTTGATTGAGGCACATGGTTCTGTTCTGTTGCATGATGGTAAAACTGTTTGGAAATTGAGCTGATCATAAGTACATGGTTGAGTCAAAAAGCTACACTTCCCATGAACCTACATCTGTTACCTTGCTCTAAATCGAGCCAGAACTCCTTGCCACTGAAGAACTGTTGTCTTGCAGTAACTGAATTTTCAAATGTCTTTGGTTAAAAAAAACTTTTTTTTCACTTTTAAAGGAGTTATTTGGTTACCCAATGCTTGGAAAATCACCTAGATTGTGACTGGGGTTCAGAACAACCCCAAACAGTGACACAAGGAGCTTCCTCCTTGTTTAAGAGGAGGTTAGGGACATAAAACACATTATCACATTAGTTAGAATTAGTGGATGGAGAGGAAGTAAATGATTATAATTGACAGTAAGGTGAATGAAACTGATGAATGGCAAGACATTTAAAGCTGTGTTGTGCATATTTTTGCTGTAAGTGAAAGATAAGCCTTTCTTGGTTTCTAGTCAGAAAACTGCTTATCTCCACCTAAAAAAATACTTGAAGGAGGAACCTTATTCCCCTCGCAACTTCTGGCAAAGTTTGGCGTGCTTTCCGCTTCATAAGAAGACTGCAGCTCTCTCTTATATTACCTACTATAGGGTCCACCCGATTTCCTCGTCCAACACTGAGTGACGGAAAGGTTCATAAATTTCTCGATGTCAGAAAATCACCCTGAATGGAACTCAGTCAGTCAACCTCCCTTACAGCTACTGCCGGTCAGTCGCATTTCCTTAAGTGGCCCCTCTTCCCATTTTGCTTCTACTCTTGTTAATTTCCCTCCTGTCTGTGCCAGGCTTCAACGGCCATTCCAATACTGGATGCAAAGAGGGATTATTTCAGAGGCAATGCTATTCTATTTCTGGTCCACATCCAGTAATTACAGGAGCGCGGATGACTGTTTTGCTGGCCTGGCCTTTCACTTGCCCACACATTTGCTGTTCTGTGCTTTGGTCTTTCTCCACATGACTTCCACTTGATCTCATTGTTTGATTCCACTGTTTGTCATAGTTCCTTCTTGTCATAGTCATTTGCCTTTATTAGCCACTGTGTCCTACAATATTAACAGACATGGTTTCTTATTATATTATTAAAGTTCATGGTTCCAAAGCACAACATTTTCAGACCCTGAAGAATACCTCTTAATTACGCTTTAGTTTGACATGGGACCAGCAATCTTCAAATCTAGACACAACAAGATGGTTATAAGAGCAAACTTATGGATGAAAAGCAAGGAGAAATCATTGTGGTACCTATTTACAGTCAAACAGAAAGGCAACAGAACTCCTAAAAATTCATGGAAGTGCTTCAGGTCTCTGTCTATGGGGCCAAAAAAGAAATGGAAAATTATATATATGGGAGGGCACACACTGTTAATTACCTACCCAACTGTTATCTCTCTTCTATTTCTTTGATAAGAAAACATCAGGTTTTTGTTTAGATACCTGGTGACCACAGAGCTGAGGAGAAGCTGAACTCCCTCCATCATTCTGAGTGAATCTTAAACACTCTAAGCCAATCATGAAAAATTGCACTCTCATGCCTGTGCCTGGTTCAGGAATGGTCATATGACAGAATTCTAGCCAATGAGGGAAGGCCTATTGGGGAGATTTAGGAAAGTTTTCCTTAAACCTATAAAGGGTTACAAGATGAAAACATTCCTTTTTCTGCCTTTGAATTGTTTTATGTGTGGCTGTGATACATGGAGCTGTGGCAGCCACTTTGTGACTATGAGTTTACAGCCTGGGAAAGAAAGGCAACAAACTGAGATAACATGATGGAAATTCTGAAAATACTCTGATTCTTCATGAAGCTGTGAGCCACTATTGAACCAGTCTTCAAATTTCTATACCTCTGAACTTCCAGTAATGTGGCTTACTAAGGTTCTACTATTGCTTAAGCTAATTTTTTGGGTTTTCTATAAAGTTGCTGCTGAATGCACCCTGATAAATTATTCAACAGTTATTAGTTCTGCTAATGTTTGGTTATATCCAATGAAGAAATTTACTACTAAAGTTGATGTTAATCATGATGATGTGGATCAGTAACACAAAATCTTTGTAAGATGATTTATACTGAGACTTACATAATTTAAACACATTTGTGACTGCATTTTATATATGAGTAAAGGAGCTGATATTTTAGGACAAAAATGAAAACAAAGCAAAATAAAACTGTGTGGGAATAACACTTTCAAGAGAGATTTTTTAGAAATATAAAAACTGGCTAATGAAATATCAACCATAAGAGAAGCAGATCATACCAGTGTGCAAAATAATCACAAATCTGAATTCAGACAGCCTGGGCTGAAAATATATGTATTTGAATATATCACCAGTAATGAATTATTGTTAAGGTATTTCTGAAGTTTCAGTTGGACCTGAATTTTTTGCTCCAAATGTTTGAGCATCTTTAAAAGATCAATCCTAAATGGAAAATATTGCAATTTCTGAAATTATATTAAACTGTATTCCAACTTACTAATGAATAATCAACCTGAAAGCATGGCTAAGAATATTTAAATTGTATGTTTATATAAAAACATAAAAATTAACAGCATAGCTCAGTAAATATTAATTCTTTGATTTTCATTACTGTTGGAGAATCTATATTGCCAAGCCTAAAAACTTTGAGTTAAAAATATTAAATAATGTTCTGCCCAATAAATATGAAAGAAGTGAGGAAATAACCACAAAAATACATTTTAAATTAGCCACAAGATATCTATAAGAAGTAAACTGATGAGTAGACTCTGTAATAAAACAACTTGATCTTTGTAGGTTTAAAAAGTACTTCTATGCAATAACAGTGTCTTTTAAAGTAGGTATTTTAACCTGCAGATGGGAGAACAGAAAAACTGAAAAGCACGTTTTCCACAAACAGGAGAATATTCAATGATGAATCAAAATGGATGGAATGATCTAAAACTCAGATTTTGCTAAACTGGAAATATTTGATTTACAGATACTCAGTTCGTTTAAAGTTAAGAGCCATGAAACAAGATTTTGACTGAACAAGCATAAGATAATTTTAAAGTGGAGGCCCAAAAAATTATTATTACAGGGGAAAAAAATTTTTTTTCTGGTTTATGAGAATATTTTGTTAGATTAAAAACCAGGGTGATTTTGGTGTAAGACAGCCTCTGCTGGACAGAGTCTGCCATTACAATATTACATCATCTATTTAGAACTGGAGAGGCTTGGCTAATTTCTCTAATCCTCTCTACCCAGGCATGGAGGTGGCAGGGAGTGGGAGGGTGGAGGGTGTGCTTTAAAAATATCTATGCCTGACCACGTCCCAGACCAACTGAAACCAAATCTCAGGATCTGGGTTTGGTGCAGTTGCAGTTTTGAAGGCTGATCAGTGATGATAAATGTTTTCTGAATATTGCTGTAAAGATTTTAGCATCATTGAGAAAGATACAGGAGTTTCACATGCAAGAACTGGTCTGAGACTGTGTGAGAGGTGCTTGAGCTAGGGAGGTTTTATTCTAATTAAATGGAAAGGCAGTGAAGTTCCTGGGTATTTTTATTCAGTTCTGTTTACCTTGGGTTTTTCATCCAGGATCTGCTGACGGATCTCTTTGTGTTTCTCTACGAGCTTTTCTTGCCGTTTACTTTGTGCCTCTTCTAACTATAAGAAAGTTACAGAGAAAGTCATTTTCATCCAAACGTTCAAGTGAACACGTTCAGAAAAAGTGAAAAGCTTTCAGGACTAGGACATACATTTAATTATTCCATATCCTCATCAAGAACTGGCCTTATAGGAAGTGTAGGGGATTGTCTGTTAGTGTTGGAGCTGAGTAATGGGCACATAGAGGGTGGGAGTGACACGATCAGTGGATTATACCATTCTCAAATTTTTGTTAATGTTTGAAAATTGCCGTTGTACCAATTTAAAAAATAATCTAAGTGCCTTTGGAAGTTGCTACCTTCTCTATTGCTGGTGAAAATTAAAGGTTCTTCTGGGGAAACTCCCACTGACATTATGTTTCGGGGTTCCTGACTTTGGAAATGATTCTTAATGTCTATCTTTAGATGAACCTTTTTATATAGAGGTTTGCAATTAAAGCTGCAGAAACACTGATGACAGACTGCCGGCTCTGGGGAGCAGTCTGCTGGGTGCTGGTGATAAATGGTTGGAACAAAGCGTGGCATTTCTCTCCAGAGGCTCACACAGTACTTATCACAGGCCCACACGTGGTTGGCAAAGGAGCGAGAGGTTAATTGACAGGACATACCCTCTTGATGTACTGCACCACCTCCTGAATGTATGACCGGATCATCTCTGTCTTTTCCCTGAAAGCAAATGACAAAGCGATCACGAAAGGAACTCATTCATCATCGACCAACACGGGAACGTCAGCCTTCCAGACGTCAGTTTACAGAGCTCTCAACATCCTCCCTCCTGCTGCAAGGCAGGTATTATCCACCAGCCCTGAACAAAGGTCAGGTTCCACCCAAGGCTCGAGTTCTGTTTTCAGTAAATGCCGGGAAGGGAAGGTTGACAAGATCTGAAGAGAAGATCTAGCTTTTCCCTTAGGAAAGGTCTTTACTAAGCCTTTACCTAAAGGTCCTGTGTGCACCTCCATCCTTTACTGAGCTGCTCTTTGAGCTCACTGTTAAAAACCTTAGGAAAGGGATCTTTGGAAAGGCTAATTAAAGGAGAAATTTCACAGTAGGGTCTTTGTATAGTTAAGCAGCTGTTACTCTGTTAGAGAAGAAATTAATCCCCAGGTAAAAGGCAGGAAAGGAAAGATGTTCTTTCTACTCACTCCTCCATCTGGCTTTTGTCTTTGGATTTAGCTTCTGTTATCTTCTCCTGTCTCTTTTTATCCATTTTCTTCTTTAATTCCTTCTTCTCTCTGAAGGCAAAATGGAAGTAAAAGGGAAAAAATGGCAAATCAAATAGCAGTTTGGGTTTAATACGTTTACCTACACAAATCCATTGTAATGAGAGTGGAAGGCTTACTTCTCACAGATTTCCTTGAGCTTCTTTAACTGATTATTCTGACATTCTTCAGCAACATCCGTCAATTTTTGAATAAGCTGGGGAAAGAAAATGCCAGTTGGCTGTTTTATATTATCACAAACAAAGCACCCTTCTCCCTCCTCCCCTTCCATGTCAAAGAACAGTTGTCTGAGTTAGAAAATCTGTGATGTTTAACAATCATTAAAACCATCAGATATCTAACATAGGCAATAAGGACATAATTTGAGACATCACATCATCTAGGCTTTAATGTGAAATTCTACTTCTTATCTGTTTATAAACAGGATTATTGGCCTGGTTACTCCAGTTTACAGAGTGCAGTGTGGACCCAGGTTTCAATCCCCACTTTATGACTTTCTAAAACTGTGGTTTTGGTCACAGGGCCTACATTTTCTGAACCTGTATCTTCTTGCTTATAAATGAGATTGTCAATGCTGTCCTCTCTTGGAGGTACTATGAAGCTTAAAACAAAAGTGAGTGTGGTACAACTGTAAGTTATAATCAATGGTGAATTATAATTCTTGATTTCCAGCTATCATTCATCGCTTTACTGCTTCAAGGAAAACATGAGTTTCCCCATCTCAGAAACTGATGCTTGTGTCCTTGTGTGGGTAACTTCCAAAGAACACCAGAAATTCTTTTCTGGGCTACCATGTTGGATTTTGAATTTTGCCATATCAGCAATTGTCTTGCATCTATTTTCTTATCAGACCATGTGTTTCAAGAGGGCAGTGACTCTGTTTTCATTTGTGTTCTTTGCCCTTCACACAATTTCTAGGCTTCAACAGGTGCTCAACAAATGCTTGCCAATCACATGAGGGTGCTGGTGCCCTCTGGCCCTTCCTCATTCTTTATTCAACATGAAGAACCTATGGAACCTTCTGCCACTGCTCAGGCAGCGGTAGCAATTGGCCCGGACCCTCCTGACTGAAGCATTGAATAGATGGTATAGGCTTCGGGTGAAAGGCAGCTCTCTGTTCCCCAGAGATGCAGATTCTCAGTTACAACACACGGGGTTGACCAGTTTTATGTAAGTGGTAGCCACAATAGTACCCAGGCAATATACACAAAATACCAGTGAACGTTCATTGATAATTTATACCTGCCAGGCAGAGTTGGAAGAGTTTTAAATATATTAACTTATTTAATTCCAAGAGTTACCCTGTGAGGTTAATACTATTTTATTCACTTTAATACAAAGAATCTGACATGTAGGGGGACTCAAGTTCCGGGCTTGGGGCCACGCAGGTGGTAAGTAGCAGAGCTGGGTACAAACCCAGGTCCATCAGGATCCCCACCTGCAGCAGCCTCACTATGATTTTAGAAATTGTTTTTTAAAAGCCTCCTCTTATCTAAGAGAATAAAAGAAGTCGAGGGAGAAATTCTCTTACAGAATTACAATAAGAATCCACATTAACTTAATATTAACATGAAATTCAATGCACTCATCTGTGAAGTGCACTGAATCTGAACAAATATGAACTGGAGCTTGAGCCCATAGTATATCCATCTGATCATGCAAGAGAGATTGCCTGATCATGACTGTCACAATTAAACAAATTATGAAATATTACAGCTCAGTTATGCCATTTGTCAAACCGGCTAGATGTAAGATTCTGCAGTGCAAAGACTCTGGCCATTTCCTTGAGGCTCCCGTGGCACCTCTGTTCTAGCTGAAGATGTGCACACAGTGCCTCCCCTTCCCAGAGGACCTTTCCCCTCCCCTGTTCACCCCCAAGGAGTTACAGAGGGTTATCTGGGGGTTGCAACACCAAAATCACTCATAAGCAATTTCTTAAAAATACAGATTCCAGGGCCTGCTCCTAGGCCTGTGGACCTCCCCTCCCCATGTCTAAGGGCAGGGCGTGGGAATCAGTGTTTCCAAAATCTGCTCAGATCGGGGGAAGGTACAGCTCAGGGGGAGAGTGCATGCCTAGCCTGCATGAGGTCCTGGGTTCAATCCCCGGTACCTCCATTCAAAAAAATAAATAAATAGACCTAATGACCTCCCCGTCCAAAAAAAAGTTTCTAAAAATAAACAAATAAAGTGAATTAAAATAAATATATAAATATATTCCTATATGACTGAAATATTGTGCTGTATACCAGAAATTAACACAACATTGTAAACTGACTATATTTCAATAAAAATATTTTTTAAAAATCTGCTTGGATGCTTTGGATGCTCTGCCAGATTGAGGGGGGCTTCCGAGGGCCCGCCCTCATTCTACAGGCCACTGCTGAGTCTCCCAGCAATGCCTCTGAGTTCTACGACATTCGTGCCTCTGTCTCCGCGTTCTCATTTCCATCACTCACCTGAGTCCAGAACAGTTTTTTGATGATGCCGACGCCGGCTCAACATTTACTGCTTTCCTCCTGCCTCCTGCCCTCTTCCTCAGCAACGTCAACACCCCGGCAACCCAGCCTGAGAGGAGCCCTCCCAGCCCTCCTACCCCTCTGACTTTCAGTTCCATGTGTTTTCAGCCCCCACACAACTGCTGGCACCAACCGCCCTCAAGGTTCCTGAGAGGCCTCCTGTCGGCTGCCTCCCCTGGCCTTCCTCTCTGCCCCTCCCTCGGTCCATCTGCACTGGTTCTTTATTTTTCTCAGAATGAATCCCCCCTCCCCACTTTGCTCCCACAACAGACACCTTTATCTAAACTATTCCATTTGGCCACAATCCAGCAAATATTTATCAAGTGCTTACGAACACCTGGCGTTCATGTAAAAGCTCTGAGCTGATGAGTTAGCTTGCAAGATCTTGCTCTCAAAGTGTGGTCCAGGAGCCGGCAGCATTGGCATCACCAGGGAACACATCAGAAATGCAAATTCCCAAGCCCTGCCCGGAGGGACTAAATAAAAATCTGCATTTTAACAAGATTCCCCGGAGATTCGTGTGCGGATTATTGAGGAAGACGGAGACGTTTTAAACGTCCCGTTATGGACTGAATGTTTCTGTTCTCCTAAAATAAATATATTGAAATCCTAACCCCTGATGTGATGATATTAGGAGGTGTGATTTTTGGGTGACTAGGTCATGAGGGTGGAGCCCATGTGAAAGGGATTAGTGCCCATAATTATAAAAGACACCCCAGAGAGCCCTCTCGCCCCTCCCACCATGTGAGGACACAGCTGGAAGAGAGTGCTCCCTGAGCCAGGACAGGGGCTCTCTCCAGACACCAAATCTGCCGGTGCCTTCATCTTGGATTTTTCCACCTTCAGAACTGTGAGCAATAAATGTTTGTGGTTTAAGCCATCCCGTCTCTAAGACTCCCTCTCAAATTCCTTCTTCCCTGTCCCAAAAGAGTTTCAGGACTTTATCTGCATGGGTCTTCCTCACCCCAAACTCAGCTTCCTCACCTCTGAGACAAGGATAACGTGTCCCTCCCCAGGGTGGCTGTGAAAGCTGGAAAGGAAAACACACGTGCGATTCCCCATAAACCACATCATAGGGTCTTAGCTTCGTTTCCTTACCTTCCTGCCCAGAGAAAGGTCCTTCCTTTCTTTTTCGTCCTGTCTTCTCCCCGCTGTGTCAGGATGACAATTTCACTTTCCTCTCCCACACTTTCTTCTGCACTGGATACATTCATTGCCTTTGCACAAAAATACTTCTCTATTTGCTTGTCCTCCCAGATGAATTTTTGCTCCATCTTTGACTTGCCTTTCCTTTCTGTCCCTAAAACGGAAGGCTAATGGCTGCTTCCAAAGCTGCAGTGCCCCAACCCCAACAGCCTTCAACCCCACCATCTTGCTTTCACCCCAACTGCTAGAATTCACCTGATTTTCGTGTTAAGATTATAAGAATGTTTTTGTTACTAAATTTATTGGCCATTTCTCAGGATTTAACTTTTATTATTCCAGAGAGTCATAAATTTTATTAGTTCACAGCACTCTTAGGATCTCAGTAATTTTTTTCATGGCACTCTTGGGCCAAAAGAAATAAAAGAACAGTTCTATTTATTATATAATTCGGTCCAAATAACTTAATAGTAGTACTCTGAACAGTATCCAAGAGATGTTGCTCTGGTTTCCTTCAAAAACATAAAATATCCCACAGTGCCCCTGTGACTTCAATGTGGTTCCTCCGAGGGATATGACACATGGTTGGGGAATCACAACTCTATCCTCTTGAGAGGATGCTGGCTGCCAACCTCTCACATAAAACTCTCTCTTTAATTTACAGTATCTTCAGCATTTCCACAGTCACTCTTCTCTGACTCTTTTAAGTGCTTCACTTCATTTCTGCATCAATTACTGCCCTGGGACCAGCTCTAGTTGAGGACAGCTCACCAGCATCTTGACATCTCTACAAACACGTTTAGGATTTGTCCCCCCGCAGAAGATAAGTCATCGTGTTTTTCCATTAACTATCATCATTCAGTTGAAAAGCGCACATTACCTTTCACTGCCCTCTGGAGTACTTTCCCCACTGGGTGAGCCATGGAGATTTGCTCATTTCTCCCATCACCGAGCACCTCCTGGCTTGGTGTTAACAGCACTTTCATTCAGAGAGTCTCATTAACTCCTGCCTGGACCTGGCAAGTCTTCCCTCCCTGCCCTCAGTCTTTCCTTAGTCCTTCTACTCCATCCAAAATATTCTTCTCTTTGGATGTCCCAGAGCCTTAACTGGCTCTCTGTCCTCAGCTAGGTTACGTTCCAGCTGTAAATTTCCTTTCCTGATTAGTGTTTGGCAGACACAATAAACTAGGCAATGTTTTACTCCCAGACTGTCGGGGCACACACCCGCTTCTATGGTTTTCCACGTGTTATTCCTCCACCTTGGCGATACTCCCGTCTGCATGGTAGACGGCATGGAGGACATTCCCGTGACTGCAGGGAGTTCCACTGGACTGAGATGCTGGTCCGTGCCCTGATCTTTTCCACACCAGCCACTGGTGATGCTCCCCTCTGACTGCCCAGATCACGTTAGTCCTTGGCCCCTCACTGGCTTTTTCCATAAGATACCACTTACTGAAATTTGCCTTTGACTGGTGTGTACATACATTATTACCGCTCTCCCGAAGGATGCCACCAATGTAACGTCTCTTTCTTAATTCTTTGGAACCCCGGATCTACACAAATTAGGCACTCAAAAATCATTGTGAATGAACTCTTTTAAGAACCACATTGACCCTGACCTTGGTGATAGTTACAGTCCAAGACATGTGCTGTCTTCTTGAAAATACTTTTAAAACTACATAATTATGGTATTTCACAAGCTAAGTTTTGTTCCTTTAGGAACAAATGCCTTATTGTGAAATTCAGGCATGTGTATTTTTTAAGTGTGGTTTTTGCACACAACTAATGAAAACAGAGCTTCCCTAGAATCCCGAAGAGCGTGTTTAAAGAAGGACATCTCTGTGTTGAATATGACACATGACAAGCGTCCTTCCACTCTGCCCAGCTCCCCTCGGTCTTCCCCAACCTCTCCCACCTCAGACGCCTCCCTGTAGCTTTCTGTCCTTTCCAGCTATTTTCAAAAGCTCATTCTTACTGCAATTCTGCCCTTCCAGCACTTACTGTTTTCATTTAAACTTCCTCTGCTTAAAATCAGGAGGCAGAATAATGAATATTATGACCTTGTTAATAATACGTCACTATTGTAAGACTCACATTAAACTGGCAATGAGATTATGTATACAAAATATATATGTCTGCATCAATAATGTATCTCTTTCCTACCATAAAAAGAGAGTGTCTAGGGCTCACCTGTGGGTTTCTCCCTCCAACCCTCCTTCTCCTGGAAGAACTTTCTCTGTTTTCTGAGAACTGGCTCTGTGCCTAATGTGGTTCCCATAGAGCCGCTGCATTCTTAACACCCATCCCTTGGCCAAAGTAACAGGTCCAGGAGAGACACTGATCCAGGTTGGACCAGTCATGATCCAACTCCAGCCACAGGTAATTGGTTGAAGGCTGTAAGCTTGGCCAATCATATGACCCTAAAAAGGCTTGCCCTAAGATCTTTCCAACCTGTCACTGGAGAAAGAAATATAACTTAGAAGGGGTTGGTGCCTATCTTTTTTGATAAGAGGAAGCCTGTATGCTGCTTTGGAAAAGAATAATACTAGTATGCTAGGAAAAGAGTGAGACAAAGACAGACAGACAGACAGACAGACGTGGAAACTGCTATAAGTGGCCGCTGGCAGGCATCTCTCTATCCCTTCCCTTCTCACATGTGGATAAGTCAGTCCTTTCTTACATGACCTAGTCTAAGTTAGTACTTTTCTAGTTTAAGTTAGTCCAACACAAGTTTCTGTCACTTGCAATCAAGAGAATCCTGACCAAAAAAAAAACAGAAAAAATTTCACTCCTTAATCCCACAAGAGGATGGAGGAACATCTGAATATTGGGCTCAGGGTTTCTATTGCATGAGGTGTGAAAATAAGCCTCAGAAGAGGGATTTTTCACACAGTAATTAAAGTGGTTTTTAACTAACCTAAGGTACTCTCACTTTTGGTGTGTTTATGAGCAGACAGGATCTACTCAAAGAATCGCTCATTTATGTATTAGCCACAAAACTCAGTGAGGATACAAAAGGAACAAAAGATTAGTTTAGAATTCCTAGGGAAAAAAAAATCAAGAGGTACATGGTAAACTGAAATGCAATAAACAATATTTAATTTTAACTTTCAGTATAATTTTTCTTTCTGGCCCAAAGGAATAGACACATTTCAATTATTTTCCTTGTTTGTTTACCACTCATGACAACCCTCCTAGTTAAATGTTCCAAACCTTTTAAGGAATGAAAAAGAAAAGCCCTGGGGAATATAATTTCATGCTTGTTCTCAGCTCCATGCGGAATTTCACTTGGTTTAGTCATTTGAGGCTGAGGGAATGGTTTCCAAGGAAGAGAATAATTCCTTGACTCTAACTCAAAAGGGATTAAAAAAAAATGTGGACAGAAATTGTCATGGTTGGAGCCTTTTCTAAGAAGGACAGTTTTGGAAAATGGGCAAAGAGCCAAGTATAGAATATTCATACTTCAGGCAAACTCATCTTCCTCCCCATCCCACCAATATTTTTAGCACCTTCTTTCCTGCTGGTCAAAGCATCCACTTTGAGTTTACACCATAAATTGTTTTTCTTCCTCAAAGACTTAATTTGTGATGCTTCTAAACTAAATAGTGATCTGTAGAGCAAACACATCACTGCCAGTTTAAAAACTAGGTGGATGTCTATCCAGGGGTGTATCCTGGCCATTCAAATTGAGAAATATTTATTCATTCATTCCACCAGTGTTTACTGAGCACCTATGATGTGATCGTATTGATGGTCCAACTGTGAGCCAGCAGACAAGCCCTGTCCAGGTGGCGCTGACCTGCCCCACCAGCTCCCTTCTCTTAGAAGCAGGAGAAAGTCTTGGACTAAAAAGGTAACTGTCTTGATCATTTTCTGAGATAGACTTCTATACCTTTAAATTTTTTTTTTTTTTACATTTCCACAGCTAAACAGAATTTGTAGCTGCTTATTGGAATCTAAAAGTTTAAAGGATCTTTGGAATTTTCTTTTTACTTGCAGAGCAAAGCAATAAATTGAAGTGAAAAATCCGACCAAGACTCCTGGTCAGTGTCAATCAGTTGGTCCAATAAATCTATAACATTTAAAATTGCTTTTCACTTTTAAATTATGCCAAAGTAAATGCCAGCTTCTTTGTTTTCTGAGAAATATAAATGGGTCAATGTAACAAAGCCCCTTGAATGATATTTCTGGTATTCTTTCTTAAGGCTATCAACTGGAAATATCTTCAAATTTTAAGAAAAATCAAGAAATTTGATAAAGGAAACCCTAGTTGAAGTGTTTCATCAACCTCAATGATGTCTGGGCTTTGATGTCTCAGTACGTGGGTCTTGTTTTCTCATCAGTCAAATAGAACATCCAAATTATCTCTAAGGTTCCTTTAATGAATTATAACTATTTTTCGTTGGTTATAAGTGTGTTTTTAGAATTCAATGATGATTTTAAAATATCTTGAAAATAATAAAAAGTAGATAGTTATGGCCATGAATCATTTATTTTAAAGATAAAGGATATTTATTTTTATGATAAAAGAAGTTTCATTTAAAATGATTCATACATAGCTTTAGGTAAAAATTTACAGCAGGGAAGAATTATCCTGTTGTAACTATAAAAGGCTAAGGAAGGTACTTTAAGAGACCTTGAAAAGTTGGTGCAGTATCACAAATGGTCCATTTATGGATTTCTTGATTAGATTAAAAGAAAATGAGAAAATGTTTGCATATGATCAAGTTAGTTGAGACCATTATATGTGATTAAACCAACTGAAAAAAGAAATCCAAACCACCAAAATTTTAGGATAGGCTTCAGACTTCTAAAAGATGTCAAGACCATTTAATTTAGAATAAATGAAATAACTAAATATTGCTTACCGCTCAGAGGTGGGAAGGCAACAATAATGCTCAAACTGAAATTTTTCAAATAATTAGCAGCCTCATTAAAAGAGGCATGATTTGTCCTGTGGTTTGTAACTGAAATGGTGCAATGAATCAAGAGCTTAATATTTCACAGTCCATTTGGAAGCTAGACCCAGAGGAGCTGCGCATGAAGATAAATAGCACAGCATGTCAGCTCCTTTTTCTCCTTAATGCAAAATATATCATTTCAAGCATCTCTCACTTGCCAGATGGAGTGCAATGAATTCTGTAATTCCAGAGGGCACAAGCTAGATGATCAGACTTGGGGATTCTATTTTGGAATTTTCCTTTCAGCAGCATTTCTTCTGTTCCCTAAGCTTCCTGAAGTTGACACAAGTCAAAACTATTATTTTCTTTGCCTTTGGGATGGGTTCTGTTTACTTACTTTTTTCCTTAATCTTAAATAGTTACGAACTAACACATAAAAATACATCAAGACATATCACATGTGCACACAAAAGGGAAAACAGGGCTTGCTTATTGCTTAAAACTGAAATCCTTAATTGTTATTTTAATGCCTCTGAGAGTTGAATCGTCTCTACATTCTATAAACCAAGTGAAACCGGCACTAGAGTCAGAGGGGGGACTTGACGTGTCTTTCTGTTTTAGAAACAAGGATGAAAACACTCAAAAGAGGTGAAATGACTTAGCTAAGGTTATGTAACTAAAAATGGAAGTCATGTCTCTCTTCACTCTAAATCCTGTGTAAACTGTCCTTTGGAAAGAATGATGACTATGATCTAGGCATTGTATTAAATTCCCAAGGATTATTTTATTGAATCTCACATCCAAACTATGAGGGCTGTGTGTTGATTTGGGGGGATAAAAAAGGCCCTAATTCTCCACCATCCCCTGTATTCACACGCTTTGCAATGTGACTGGCAGCTCCCCTAAACAAGAAATAGAGTCTGTTTCCCTCTCTCTTGTATCTGGGCAAGACTTATGACTTGCTTGGAGGAAGACGTTATAAGCTCTCTTAAGAGACCTTGTCCAATTCTACTTGCTCTCAGTTGGAAGCTTTTCCCCCTTCCACATGGACAAGACCGGGCTAGCCTTGCTGGATGATGAGAGATGTGGGTCAGTCAACTGCCTTGGCTGGCTGACAGTCAGTCAACCACACGAAGCAGAACCTCCAGGGGACTGGCAGCTGAACCACAGACACATGAACGAGCAAAGCCAAGACTAGAAGAACCATCCAGGTGAGTTAACTGGAACTGCTACACACAGAATCATGAGCTCAGTAAGCAGTTGCTGTTTTAAGGCAATGAGTTTTGAGGTGTTTATTATGCAACAAAGCTCACTAAAGATAAAGACAGGCATGCGACCAGTAAGTCCGTCTGCCTTCACAACCTGTGTTCTTAATCGCGGTAAGCCCCTCAGGGCAGGGGCCACGTTTAGGCTTGGCCCACAGGAATTCCCGCACCAACATGACGACCACAGCGGGCCTTCAATACCTTCGGCTTATATAATTACATGAACATGTCTTATATGCTCTAATTTGCCAACCTTCCAAAATAGTAAATGAAAAGATATAGCATAAACTCTGTGGATCGAGAGAACAAGAGACAATCCATCAGAAAAGCAAGCAATGGATGAGAAGAGTTTGTAGAAAAAAGGAATATAAGTGGCCAATACTTACAAGGAAATACGCTCATTTTTTATCATAATTAAAGCAATAGAAATAAAGATAAATATCATTACTATCTATCTACCTATCTATCCATATCTATCTGTCTGTCTGTCTGTCTATGTAGCTATCTATCTGTCTGTGTATCTATCTATCTATCTATCTATCTAGATCAACCTCAATTCAATTAGGGTCACCCAAAGATGATCAGGAAAACTGACAAATAAGAACACATTCTGACAATCATTTCCTCCTCTATTTCACTACTAAAAGTCTTTTATTTATTTGGCACTTCTCGTTTGGTAGAGAATGTAAAGCTTTCAGGAAAGCTAAATCATTTATTTCTCAAGAAAAGTGATCCCACATTAAAGTCAGAATGTTGGAAGAAGACAGATCACACTACTACAACTACAGTGGGGCTCCTTCCTGGCACTGCAGTTACTCCTGGCCCATATACTTCAGCTGGGCGACCGCAGAAGGGAGAAAATTCAAAGTTGGCTCCCAAACAGGCTGCAGCATTCAATGGTGTTGACAGAAATCAGCAGAAAGGAAGACAGTGAGCTCCCTCAGGCTACAGCAGGGTGTCAAAAACTGCAATACACATTTATATTTGAACTCAAGATTCCCTAGCCAATTCATGTATTGTAAAAAAAAAGAAAATTAAAAAGAATGATTTATACACATTATCTCATTATTCCTCCTTATAGTTCAGTGAAATGAAGATTATTCTTATCCTCGTTAGACAGATGAGAAAACAGAAGCTCAGAGTGGTCACACAGCTACTCAGTGGGGGAGCAGTGGCCAGAAGTGATGACATTTGTCTCCAGACCCTCACTCACCGCCACTCACATCCTGATAGGCCATTCCATTAGGAGCTGGAATTCACCCAGAACTTTCACTGTGAAACACAACTTTCAGTTGCCAGGATTGGCAAGGAACTGGGGCACTCAGGTGGACAGGTGCTAATATTGGTTTGAGGCCCAGGAATGACTGCTGGTGGAACAGGCGGAGGATGTGTGAGAACACCAGCCATTGAGGTCTGTATGAAGGAAGGGAGAAATGAACGGGTTTGGAACACGTGGGAGACAAAATACGAGAAAGAAGAGAAGGGGGGGAAGCGAAGCAAGATGAAACCAGCCTCTGCAGAGAAAGGAGTATGGTGCTGTGAGAGAAAACGAGGATATCTTTATCTGATGCCACTGAAACAGGGAAAGAAGAGAGAAGACAAAAGGGTGGGTCAAACACTGCTGCAGCTGGGAAGTGACCCCAAGGACGTCACCTCCTCTCATTGGCTGTAGATGTTGAGCCTTGAATGTGATGCTGGGGCAGATTCTGAGAGTGATCGAGACCACTCAGAGGGACCCCTGAAGAAACTCTATCACTTACCAAAGTCACATTTAAAATTAAGACCTTATCCTAGTGGTATGACAAAACTCAGGGTCAGCCTATGGCAGCTGATGAAAACCAGGTAAATTAGAGCAGATTCCCCAATCATATGGCTCTTTCCTGGAACAGAGATCCTTAGCTGACCCCCAAGATATCTACAAAGAGGTTTTATGGGGTGCAAGAACTCGAATGGGGTCGGGGAACTCACACCTTTATCTTCACTCTCTTCTAGCTGAAGGTAACTGTTTCCTTCTGTCACGGAAACAGGCAGGAAATCACAAGAGATTTCTGTAGGACTTGTGACTTTGTCACCAGTAGGTAACCATCCAGCTTGACAGGCAAGCTGTGGAAAGTGGACAACACGCTGTATTTCCCACTTCAACTTAGAGGAGCTCTACACTTATTCTAAAAGGCATTTTGAGTGGGGAGACGGTATAGCACAGGTGGTAGAGCTCGTACTTAGCATGCACCCGAGATCCTGGGTTCAATCCCCAGCACCTCCTCTAAAAGTAAATAACCCTATTTATCTACTCCTGCCAAAAAAATAAAAATAAAAAATAAATAAAGAAAATGCATTTTGAGCAGAGATAAGAATCCGTGGCTCTAAAACCTGATTCTTCAACTAGAATGTGTAACAAGTCACCGGGGACTCCTATCAAAATATAAATTGTGATTTAGCAGGTCTGGGGTGGGGCCCGGGGCTCTGTGTGTCCCACAGGCTACTAGGTGGTCTGGGGACCACGCTTTGAGTAACCAGGTTGCAGAGCTGTTTGGAGGTAGAGTTTTAAGGGTAACGAGACTTTTGTTTTTAATTGAAGTATGGTCAGTTTACAACGTTCTGTCAATTTCTAGTGTACAGCCATACATACACATACATATATTCCTTTTCATATTCTTTTTCATTATAGGTTTATAAGATATTGAATATAGTGCCCTGTGCTATACAGTAGAAACTTGTTGTTTACCTATTTTATATATAGTAGTTGGTATCTGCAAATCCTGAACTCCCAATTTGAAGGATAATAATTTTTACTTGGACAGGAAGAACAAGTGCTTTGAAGCCACAGAGTCTACGAAGCTTGGGGTGCATTTGGCACCTCCTATGATAATATGAACAGTCACCTCAGAAATACTCTCTTGGTTTTTATCCATCTCTGTTGTTAGGCAAATTGTCCCCACATCTGTGTCCCCATATCAGTTTGGTCTCATTGATCACGTAGGATTAGATTGTAGTACACGCTCTCTGCGTGTGTGCTGACCACATCTCCCTCATCTTCATCCCTGTCTATCGGAGGGTTTGGCGGATATTAAGTTGTAACAAACACGTGGCAGCGAGTGTACTGATGTCGTGGTTTCTTTCTCAATCCTTGAACTGTGGGTTCACATTTGCATTTAATTCCCAAAGCAATTTTTGGAGATAAAATATCTTCTGCTTAATTTTCCTCATCACCCAAATACTCCTTTTTACCTGGGGCCTACTCGATTTTTAATTACACTTTCATTTGTCTAATTTAGCCTAAGAGGCCCGTTTGTAATTCAGAACCACAACCAAAGATAGAATTCACACCTCCAGGTGCCTTCAGTCAAAAGACTTCTACGCAGAACAATTTCTAGTTATTACAAATGGAGTTGATAGAAAAGTCCTGATACACATGTCGGCTAAAGGCATGTCATATAAACTGATGCCTGAAACGGCCATAAAATAAACCCAGCGTGGTTCTAACTCCGAGGTGTTTCGGCCTTAGCCTTCCTAACAAAAGCCCACACAGTACATTCAAAGGCACTGAGGCTCTACCTACACCCAAATCCACAATCACAGGAGTGATGGGGGAGCATTTTGAGTAGATTGCTTACATCTGGCCTGAGAGGGCCAGGCTGGCTTGGACGTAGATGCATGCTTTTCTGACAACTCATTAAAGCTTTCGCTCTGGACACATTCATTCCTTCTTGGGGAGAAAGGGCAGGAGCACGTGTTCTGCGATTGTCACCTCCAGTGGGAGTTCCACCACCTCTCCTGCTCCAGTGTCCCTTCTTCATAGGGATTTTCCCACCTATAAGCTAAGCTTGGTTTCCCCCAGGTCCCTGCCACCCATCTCCTCCAGGAGAGCGTCTGTTGAGCACTTTCTGTGCCCGCATCTGGTGGGATCGGACGTGGCGCTCACGCTCAGGGGGTCCTCCTGGGATTTTGAGGTTATGCGGCTGCTTTCTGTGATTTCTGCTCCCCGTTTCTGCAGCTCAAGTCCCCTTCTCCCCAAAAGGCCTTTCTGGGATGTCTGGGCTTCTGTTTTCATCCACACTCTGAATTCTTGCTTCACGAATCTCCTAGGAGTACTGGGTTTCCCCTCTTATTCTGCCACGTCTCTTCTGAACTGGCAGGCCCCTCTCCTCAGGAAGTGGAGTCTTGCCAGGGGTCAGCACTCTGAGAAAACGCCAGGTGATTACAGCTGGGTAGCCTAGTCCTTGACTCTGTTGGCCCACTTCAGTCATCTGCCAGAGATCCCCAGGGCTTCTCACCCTCAGACCACTATCCCTCTGAACTGTGCTTCACAATGGCCCTTTCCTGGGGCCTCGCTCCTCACCATGAGCCAGGCAGCTCAGCCCCACGGCGGTCCTTGTGAAAGGTACTTCAGAGCAGGTCACTCCTTTGCTCAAAACCCTCCAAAGAGTCCTACCTCACTCCAAATGAAACACAGAGGCCACACGGAGGCCAACGAGACCCTAAGAGATCTGTCTCAGGCCCCAGAAGTCCCACCTCTCTGACCTAAAACCCTATAGTCCTCCTCAAACAGAGCCACCTGCTGTTCCCCAGGCACACAGGGGAAGAGGCTTCACCCAGAAGCCTCTGCGTTTGCTCATCTTTCTCCCCAGGAAAACCTCACCCCATCAGTTTGCACGGGTCAGTCTTTCTCCTCCCAACTCAAATGCTGCCTTCTCAGTGCCTCTCTCCCTGGATACTCTATTTAACATTTCAAAGCACGCTCATCTTCCTCCCCTGACACCCCACCCCCTATTTTCCAAATGCAGACTGATTTCTCCCCTAAACCCTGACATATCATGTATTTTACCAACTTACTTTGTTTATGATCTGATCCCCAACTGTAGGTTCCATAAAGACAAGGACTGTCATTTTTATCCTCTACTATTTAAAAGTGTTTGCTGAATGGGTGTCTAATAAGTGCATGTGGAATGAGTGAGTGAATGAATTAGGGTTTCTTCCAGAGGTGATGAAAATGTTCTAAAATTGGTGATGGCGGTGCATACTTACGAATCTACTAAAAACCATTGAACTGTACCCTTTAAATAAGTGAACTGCAAGGAATGCAAAATAAAGCTCTCTAAAAAGAGAAAGAGGCAGTGTCCCAGCCATGGGAGTGGAGGAGTTGGCTGGGTTCTCTGTGTGAGCAGGTGTGAGGCCGGAGGAGAACCCTGGCTGGAAGTCTGAATTACGAGGCAGCTGCACAAAGGTTCCAAAGTAGGTTCTAAAGCTCTAAAGACTGAGGACCAAGGTTCAAATCCCAATTAATCCACTTTCTTTTTTTTTTTAATTGAAATATACGTTGATTTACAAAGTTGGGTTGATTTCTGGTGTACAGAATAGTGATTCAGTTATACATATGTGTGTATATATATATTCCTTTTCATATTCTTTTCCATCATAGGCCATTACACGGTATTGAACACAGCTCCCTGTGCTGTACAGTAGGACCTTGTTGTTTACCTCTTTTATATACCCAAATACTCCATTTTCTGGTTGTGGAAATGTGGGAAAGTCACTAGCTTTCTCTGTAAGTTTTTTATCTGCCAAATGCGCCGACAATAGTAGCAAACAAAAGGGTTGTGAGGATTAAATTGAACAATTTCTGTAACTGGTTTAGCACAGCGCACGGCTCCAAGGAGAGTCCTCAGCACATGGCTGCTATTTTAATTACTATTATTGTTATTATTTTCTGGGGTCCTAGGGATGGGGCACTAAGAAAGACAGGCGGCAGTGTTTGTAGCCGGGTCCCAAGGCCATTATCTCCCATTACAATTCACTTGGATCTTCTTCGGTCTGTCAAAACAATCCCCAGTTTACAGTAAACCCAACCTCTGCCCAAACGCCCTTGCACCGCCTGGCTCTCACTTGGGTAGTTTACAAACGACTGAACCTGGTGCGCAAGGCAGCCCAGCAAAATCGCGCGGAGCTTGTTCAAAACAGATCCTTGCGCCGCACATTTCGGTGCAGGGCACCGGGTCGCGACGGGCAGGCCTGGACCGGAAGCATCAGCACCGGCCGCCCTGCAGGAGGCCTGCTCAACTGGAAATTCAGGGGAGGGCCCAACAATCTGTGTTTTAACAAGCCCTCCAGGCGATCCTGACGCGTGCTCCAGTTGACAAGTGACCAAGTAGAATCCGAGTTTTTGATAAGCTCCTCTCGTGATTTTTGACCTGCTCATTTGCCTACTGTCAGTGAACAACTAGTCCTAGAACGGCAGCCCTGCCCTGGACCGTCTCTTACACGATCATGACTCCGTGGTCCGCCGTGGGGTCCACACGCAGAGAGGGCCCCAGAGTTCTGTGAGGCGGACAGGCCTCCAGCAGTGAAATGAACAGGTGACACAGCCCCCTCAGGGGGAGGCTGTAGCTCAGTGGGAAGAACGCCTGCTTAGCAGGCATGAGGCCCTGGGTTCAATCCCCAGTACCTCCATTAAAATAAAAAAAAAAAACAAAACCAACTACATCCCCCCCCCAATTTTATTTTAAGAAGGAACAACAACAACAAAATAAAATACCTCCCAGAACCCACTTCCTCTGGGCACACAAATGTCTATTAAGCGTACTCTCTTGTTTTGTTTTTGGCACAAGCTTGTTTTCAAGGCCACTTTATTGCTTGATTCATTTAATGTATCTGTCACCCAATATTTATCATGTCCCCACTATGTGTCAAGGCATCAAAAACAATGGAATGTCACAATCCCTGAGAAACTATTTCAGGGGACAAAACTGCTAAACAGTGAAGAAGATGGCACTGCCTTTTTGGGTAGACAGAGTTCCACATCGGCCATTTAAATACTGACTTTTCCAAATGTAGAGCAATGGCTTGTATAATTTTTTTTTAGTCCCTCTTGTATCACGGCAAAGCTGCATTACCACATAAAAAGTCAACATTTATTTGCAGCATGTTCTTAATTTTCTGAAAGGTAAGTGTTATTTAATTCCTTGTGAGATTTCAAAAACTCCAAAAAAAAAAAAAAAGGAAACCGATTATAGCCACAAAATGAGTTAGTGGAAAAAAATAAAATAAAATAAAACATAGCTTCACTGGGGAACAGAGAGAAGCCTGGTAGAGATGCTGGAATAATGAGGTTTGTCAAATGTTAGCATGGTGGATACCACTTCGCCTATGCAATTTCCAGTTCTAAGAAACAGTGATTTTGTTGCTTTTTAAAACCCAAGTACTGGGTTTTGATCATGCTTTGAAGTTAAGCACGTGTTAAACCACGCGTCACAATATGGATCTGGGAGAGGCGTCCCACCTCTGTAACCTGGCATCCAAAGAAGATTATTCCATAAGGAAGCAAAATGAAAGCGCCAGCCAGACCTGCTGCTGTCTCGCGTTATGTGATCCAAGAGCATCAGACACTTTCTACAAGGAAAGAGGGTTCCAGCTACAGAAGCAGAAATCACATTTTCCAGGCTTACCAGCTTAATATGTTCTCGCTTCTGGTACTTTTCACTGTAATACTGTTCTTGCCGAAGATTCAGCAGCTGCTGCTGCTGCTTGTCCTTCAGGTCTATTAACTTTTGGGTCATTTCGGCGTCCAGGGCAGTGAGGTCCTGCTCAATCGTCGACGACCCGTGGTCAGGGCTGCTGGGTTCCGATCTGCAGAGACACAGAGCTTGACTCACAAAACAAGCAGGTCGTAGCAGGGTGGAGGCATGGCTGTTCACCAGAGCTCCTCCTAGAGGGAGCACTGTGTTTGGAAATAAATATTTCAATAGACCACTTGTGATAGAGACTGGTACCCAAGGACAAGTTTAGCCGCAGAGGGTCTCCAAACACAGAAAGTGGATGAAATTTGTGTTGCCCTAGAAGGAGGTGGGGGCAGAAGAGGAAAACCAGGAGGCTGAGGGCCCTGGCGGTGGTGGTGGGGCCAAGGATAATCTCCCCTTGGGAAAAACAATGTCTATAAAGGATTTTTAAGGCTGTTATTTTTTTTTATGTTTTTAACGTGGCATATATAATCTAATTCCCAGCTACATGTCTCCTATACAGTTCCTATACATTTCTCCTATATACTCTATATTGATGATTCCATAGGGGGAATTGAAAAGGTGTTGAATTTTGCACCTGGACAATGTAGATTGACAAGGGAAAGCACGTGCAGATGCCACGTGTCGGCAACCTTCCCAGCTGATACATTCTGCTTCTTGATGTCTTTCAATAGCAAGGATATGCTATTAAAACAAATTTCTTTGGGGGCAGAGCCAACTTCATTGATATCTCCACCCCAAAGGACACTTTCCTCAAACTGCTTTGGAGGAGGATGAATTAGGTTCATTCTAAATATTTACTGAGGACTTTCTCTGTGCAGGGTGACTTTCTTTGTGTTATTCACAGTCAAGGATTTATACAAACACTAAGAAGTTTAGAGCTAATGTTGAAACAAATCAAAGCAATTCTCACTAAGTTATTACTATGTTAAAATAGAGTGTGAGTCCTTCAAATTTTGTTCTCTTACTTCTTGAGGGAGAAACAGACAGACAGAGTTGGAATGGGGTACCAAGAGCAGGTCTGCTCTTTTCATTTATATGGAAAGTTCTGCAGGAAGGGCCACCTCAGATATCCAGCACATCAGATTCTGCCTCCGTGTTTTCATTTGTGGCCACATGGAACAGGTAGGAAAGGCACTAATTCTTCCTGCTTTCTCTTTGGATTAGGCCAGCATCAGTGGCATCACATGGAGAGGCAGGTGGTTGAAGCTGGTGTTAGGATCCTGTTTTGCCATATAAGGGATGCAGAATGCCCTCAAAGGCTTCTATTTGCATTTTTATGCACAATGCCAAATGAGAGGGAACACTCTGTCAGGCTCCTGGGTCCTGATACATCAGAATTGCACGGCAGCATTGAGGGGGTCCCCCATCCCCCCATTATTCCTCAGTATCTGAGTAGTAGAGCACGGGTGAAGTGACTTCCATCTTAACATGAACATGAGATACATTTATCATCGTTTGTAGCAGGAAGTCAGTGTAGCCAGAACATAGAGGCAATGCTTGTCAACCATAACCATCACAGCAGAGGCAAAAGGGCAACATTTCCTGACCACCTGACAGATGCCAAAGATGCTCTAATTGACTTCTGGCTTTCACAGCAACCCAACTGGTAGGTACCATCTCCAGTTTACATTTGAGGAAACTGAGGTCCAGTGAGACAATCTGCCAAAGGATACAGCATCAGTGAGCAGCAATGCAGTTTCCACAAGGACAGACGTCTAGGAAATGCCAAAGTCTGTGCTCTAAGAACAATGCAGAATTGCACACGATGTCCGACAAAAACCATCTGCAAAGGATCTGCTCTTCACATCATGTGAAAGCTGAGTTCAGATGAAGGAGAAACTAATCTAATATAATGTTGTACTTATGAAACTTATATAATGTTATAAATCAATGTTACCTCAACAAAAAAATTTAAAAATTATTTATTAGTTCACTGGAGAATAATAATTATAATAAACCCATTGCATATTAGCATATTTTTTGTGGAAAATAATTATACTTTCAAAACCAAAAGAAAATCAGTGAAAACCAAAAACCACTAATCTAATGGACATTATGTCCATTCATTACTTTGAGGTATTTTCAGGATTTTAATCTGTATCAAGGAGAATGGAAGGTGGACAGACATAGTCAGACCTCAGTGGCTTGGCCTCTTGAAGGTAAGATTCTCCTGATGCATTTTTTGACATCAGATGCTTAGGGACTTTGTTTTTTGAAGGAAAAGTCTAAAACACAGCCAAGGGGCAAGTGTTTCTGCATCGTCTCCAAAAACAGGGTTGTCTAAGGTTGCCTGTACAAGATCTATGAGATGAATTCTTCTGTAATTTAATACCAGGAACATTTGTATCTCTTGGAAAAGCAAGCCAGTTTCCTTTAATCAGATAAGGGGAATTATCTATTCTGTATTTCCTTTTCTCAGAAGCTAAGAGCTAACCTCCGTGTTCAAGGACAGAAATTACCTTAAATGGTTGGTGCTGTCCAGTCAAAATATAACATGGGCCATATATTTGATTTTTTTTCAAACTCTGTGACTTGAAAGTTTTAGTCAACATGTTCAGGTGAAAAGAAATGAGTGAAATGAATTTTAATAATATATTTTACATAATTTGATACATTGAAAATGTGATCATTTCAACATACAAATAAAATCCATATGAGTCGATATAAAAATATGAGCTATTTTACATGCTTTCTTTTTAGTGAAGTCTTTGACATCCTGTATGTATTTTATACTTCAAGCATATTTCAGTTCCAATGAGTGACTGTTTATGGGTGATGACTCGTGTATCGGACAGCAGGTCTGGTACCTGCAGGACACTCAATCTGCATGCATATGTATGTGTGTGTTCTTTTTTTTAAAATTTTTATACGATTTTTATATATGTCTTCTTTAAGTTCCTTCAATATTCCATTGGAAGTTTGCAGGATATGACTTATAAGTAAATAAACACAGGGATAAACAAACGACCACAGACATATCACTAAGATAGGAATTCAGAAGTCCAGGCCCAGCTTTGCCTGCCCCGTTTGGGAACAGTGGGTAAATGTGAAGCCTTTAGTGTTCAGCTTCCTCCTTGAAGACATGACAAAAGTTCACCTAGATGGCTTCTCAGGCTGCTCCAGCTTGAAGAAATGGTGATTTTTGCTGGAGGGGTTTTGTTTGCGCTTTGAAGTTCAGCGCATGTTAAACCACAGGTCACAACGTGCATCTGAAAACTGCCTCTTACCTTTCTCTCTAACCTGGCGTCAAGATCAGGTCACTGAGGAAGGAAGCAAAGGCAAGGATGTGGTCCAGCCCGCCTGATTCTTAGCTCACTGACAGGTACCTTCCATGCTCACACAGTTCCCCGCGTTACCACGTTAGCCACTTTGGGGTGATAACCGTGTAGGTCATGTTCACTGCTGTGTCCCCGGAACACAGAGTAGGGACTCAATAAACATTGATTGAATGAATGTGTGAGAGATGCTTCTCCCTGGCATGGTCTGGGCACATAGGGCCGTGGCACTTCTCGGCCCCAAACAAGGGTCATCTGTACAAGGCTTTATGGGTTTCAGATAGGGCAGCAAAGGGTAGGAGAGATTCTCTTTATAAGACAAGTTGCCTCTTTCGCTAGGTTTGGTACACAGCAAAGTGTCACACGCCCAGGTTGGCAGCTGTGATTTGGGAAGTCAGCCAGTTGGTCCTGGACCCACAGGCTAGAACTCAAGGGTAGGAATTCCAGCATATCTAGTTTAAGAATTTGATCAAATAAAGAAATTCAGTCCACAAGCCAAAGTGAGCTGAGGGGACACAACAACTGTAGGGTGAGGGGCTTTCCTTCTTGCGGTGGTGAGATCCAAAACAGGGTACCACACACCAAAAATCCATTAACTGTACTTCAATTGAAAAAAATAACTATCAAGCAAAGACCATTATATGACAGTTTGCAAAGGAAGAAATAGAAATTGATGAAAAATATGCCCAAAAATTCACCTGACAAAGGAGATGCAAATTAAGATAATAATGACATAACTTCTTTTCTCCATCAAGTTTGCACTCTCATATCTTGCTGGGAGTTACAAATTGAAACAGAAAAGTCTTTAAATTGATCTAGGGAATCCCACTTCTAGAAGTTTAAGAAAATAATTAAGAATATGTGAAAAGATTTACCCATAAATGTTTCTTACTACATTTCTTGTAATAGCAAATAATCGAAAACAATCTTTCTGTCCATCAATAGAAAATCATTTAAATAAATTTTAGTTTGTCCATTCAAAAAAAAAACCCAAAACACTGAAAATCCATGTACATGACTCTCTCCCTTCATACTACAAAGCAAACAAAATATTCATTCGACTCACTTTTTCTTACTGTCCTTTCTGGCTGTCTTTTCCAAAGCTGCTCTCCTTCTCAGATAGTCATTCTGGATTTCATTGTATTTTGTAGTGTGTTCTTTGATAAGGTCAGTGGTTTTCTTGTGGTGTCTCTTAACCAGGTCTTTCATTTCTTTGTAGTGCTTCTTCTGAAGTTTCACAAACGACTTTTGTTGCTTCAGCTCTTCAATTGTCTGCGCCTCCACTTCTGCAACAGATGGGAATGAGAGCTACCAGGCACGGGGGCTGCGAGGACAGGCGTCAGGATGGGGAGCATCAGCGGGTGGGGCGACCTGAGTCCGATCCCAGCCCCCACCCCCCCGCGGAATTTTAAGAGCAGAGCTTCGATATCAAAGACGCGTTCCGGGCTGGCTCTTTTACTTGCTAAGGTTGTGATTACGTTGCCAATTTCTTTACTCATAATTTTTGTTTTTTAAAGGTGGGGGTTCCCTAGATACAGAGCCCAAGAGAGGGATTCAAGTGCAGGTGGTTTACGGAGAGGAGCTCTCAGGAGGAGGGGAGGGGGGCAGCAGGTAGGGAAGAGGAAGCAGCTGAGCAAGGATGCGGACTCAGCTGGAGTCTGGCTTCTGCCTGATTCCACGGGGACCTCCGGAGAGTGAACTGCACTCCAGAGTCCATCTCACCTCGAGGCAAGAAAGCCAGCTTGTTTCATATTTGGGAATGTCAGTGGATGGAGGCATCAGCTCCTGGAGAGGGGGCTTCCTTTTGGCTGCGGGCAGTTTCCGAGAGCAGGCGGAAGCTATGACCTGTTAGCTGTCAACATTGAGTGCAGCCGGCAGCGGAGCGCAGCAGGCGGGAAAGGGCACGCGGGCGGACACAGGCAGGATGCCTTGTAAGGATCACACTATTTCTACTTTTTAGGGTGGTTATGGTAATGATCAAATGAAAGAACGAATGCCACGTTTTAAACACAACTCCTGGCAGTGTGTCTGTAGAGGCTTAATAAATGATTGTACGGGTTCTCCACCACCACATCTAGGGGGCGCTATTCACAGTATGGCCAGCGTAGGTTTGTGTATTTATCACAGCATTGCTCCCACACAAATCAGGAAGGCGAGGGGAGGTCCTTACTCTGATTTGCCCAAAGGCACCATAAGGCTTAACATCACTCCATAGTATTTTATTTAATGCTGAGAAAGCATTAATGTAACAGAGCTTGATCTTAAAACAGCCTGTGTTTTATCGACCTATTTAACCAATTCTAGAATATGCATTTAAAAAGCATGTTAACATTTCTAAAATTAAGATGCATCCTATTATCAATGGACTGTCAGAATTCGTTGGTGTTTTTCCTTCTTAGCCATCCATCCCTGAATAGTGGGGTGCCTTAAAATTGATGGTGCCTTAAATTCAATGAATTATCATTTATTTAGACTGAGATTAAGTCATAGTTCACATGTTTCCATCCTTTGACTTGAACTTTCTGCTTCTGGGAACACAAATATGTTATCATACATGTTTAGAACTGTCAAGAGGTTCAGAAATAATATATAACAGAATAACAATGGACCTGAATAGGAAATGAAATGTCTAGTGGATAAGCATGGAAGTCAGAACAATTATTTATGTTCTTAAAGGCTAAGGCCTTTAAGAAATTGAAATATGTTCCCCTTTTTAATAATGTATCTATTCTCCTGACATTCAATTCCTTTTGAGAAAGAGGCCAGGGAGAGAATCAGGTACATTTATTTAATGGTTTCCCTCAGGCCCAAATGGACTCATTATGGTTGAGTAATGACTTATTATATTAAAATTTATAATCATAAGGAGCTATTGCAGTTTGGGTAACAGATTCAACCTCACTTCTTTAAAAATGGTGTGCAGCACATTGGCTATGGGGAGTTTAGCAACAGGGTTCAAGATGACTAAAAATAATTCCAGAAAGAGAAAGAAAAACACCATATGAGATCATAAATACACGTACAGAAGTGCAGGAATCCTAGATGCACCCCCTTTTCAATTTTCACAGAGTGAACAGGCTTCAGTAGCCATCACTTAGATCCAAATCAGAATATTAGCAGCATCCCAGAGGCCCTCTTTTTGGTTTCTGCCTTCCCACCCCGACCCCTAGTATAATCCAAATCCGTGTTTTTAACAGGATAAATCAGTTTTGCCTATTTTTGAACTTTATGTAGCTGGAATCCTAAAGAATGTACTCTTTTGTTTTTGTCCTCTTCAACCTCATGCTTGTGAATTCTATCCATGTGGTTGAGCGTAACTATGAATTATTTCTTCAGCTGTACCCTTTTTCATTCTGTGACTATACCACAGTTTATTTAGCCACCTGACTATTTATGGACATTTGGGCTGTATACCGGCTTTGGCTGTTACTACTAGTGCTGCTTTTGTGAACATGTGTATACATTTCTGTTGTATGTGGGGCCGAGTATTATAAACATCTTTAAGACGCTATTGCATACTGCTAATTGTATTAAAGAAAGCTTGTATCAATTTTAGTCCTACTGGTTTAAGGAACTAACCAAATATAAAATATTTCCAAACTGTAACATTGTTCTTGAACACTGTATATTTTTTGGTCACGAATAGTTCATATTCTGCATTTCTAAACTAGGCTTTATTGTGGGCACTTTGGGAAGATTGCATTCCTGTCTACTGGGTCACATTTCCAGTATGAAACTATTCTTGACTCTAAAATGTATCTTGTGAAATTATGTTATTTTTGCACCAGTAGGGTCCTATCTGCCAAGTATGGTTGCTTCTCTATGGCTACATCTTGTAACGTGCTTGAACTAGAACGTGTATCTGTAGATTGTTTTAGAAAAGAAATACTAATGATGTTATTTTCAAAGATAAAGAGAAATCTCCTCGCTTCTAAATACTTTCACTGTAGAATATTCAGCTGCTTAATTCCATAGGGACAAAGGGTGATATTTACCTGTTAAAACACTCTGAATGAGATCTTCCGTTTTAGCAGGTGCCTTTACAGAACCTGAAATAAACAGATACAATAAATAGCCTCCTTTAACTTTAAAAATACTTTTCTTCCTGAATAAAACAACTTTTGGCTCTTGAGTCTAAGTCTCCCTAAGAAGAAATTACCAATTGCGGGAGAAAATTATTCTAAAATATTGTAAGAAATGTCTTCATTTTTTAACTTTGAGGGAACCTATTTAAATGTGAATCTCTATGCTCCATTTATAGAGAGAAAGGACTTCTCTCTACTTTGAATCATGGCAACAAATTCAGTTTAGGCTCTGCTACTGCCACCTTTTGGCAAAATCAGGAATGACAAGTGGTCCTTTAAAAAACAAAGGCTGACCAGCAGGCAGGAATAATGCCACAGTAAAGGTCCGTTGAGGGATGCCAAAATCACGGGACAAAAGATTAAGGAGAACAGGACAGTTGCGTAGTCCCAAAGGATCTCCTCCAAGATATCTATTAACGATAAAGGAGGAAATTGTAACTTTCACTGGGGAGACCTGGCAGTCGGCACCTTAATCAAGTGATCCAACATCACCAATAAAGAGACATAGGAACACCAGGTACCCCTGATATGATGCTCTGAGAACAGCACCGCTTCTGTGATGTTCTTGCAAAAACGCATAACCTCAGACTAATCATGAGAAAGCATCAGGCCAACCCAAATTGGGGGACCATCTACAAAATAATGGACCAGTACACTTGAAAAGTGCCAAAGGAATGAAAGTCAGGACAGATGGAGGGACTGTCATAAACTCAGGGAGGCTCAGGAGACACGACAATTCACATAATGTGGGCTCCTGAGTTGGAACCTGGAATAAATGACGTTAGTGGAAAGCAGGTGAGGTTCAAACAAGGTCTGTGGTTTAGTTCAGGGAATTGCACCACTGTGATTTTCCTGGCCTGACTCGGACAGGTGTTTAACACTAGGTAAGAGGAGACCATGTTTGCAGTGTATTTAAATTTTTAAAAAATTTTTAATTAAAAAATTTTTAATTAAAAATTTTTATGCTGAACTATGTTTTAAAAATGATTCTGTAAGTCAAATTATTTCAAAACATCAAGTTAAAAAAATCAAATGCTAAAATGCTAAATTCTCTTTTACTCTCAAAAGTACAAGGCTATATTTACTGACATATTTAAATGACTTATTCAGATTCCAGAAACACTCAAAATGTTTGTAGTTGGTATGTAAAATCTCCACTTGAAAAATTTCACTTCTTGTTTACACTCAGGTCATCTTCTTCCTATTATTGGTCTCAACAACCGCCTTTCTTAAGTAGGAGCATAGAAGCTAAAAGCACGAATATTTCAGGATCGTGGGGAACTGTGTCCATCCCGCCTTCACTCTTCATTAGCTGTGTGGCCTTCGAGAAATACCTTGTCATTTCAAAGCTGCAATTTACTCATCTGTACCCTTGGGCCAATGACAGCAATTCCCACAGTGGCCCGCGGGAGATAGTTCCCATGAAGGGTCCAGCCGAGGGCTTGGCACATGGTGGGCACTTAAAATTATTGAAAAGTAAGTTGGGAAAAGATGGGAAGGAATTCTTGGCAGAGACTTAACTTAGTGAGGTAGAACTAAGACTGTGCTTCTAAAGCAGAGCTGTGTGTAAGGTGTTTGAAGAACCCATCACACACCTGCCAGCAGATGGATCATAATCTGTCATTAAATAAAGACATGGGAAATCTGGCTAATACTTTATTGTGGCTTTATAAGTTATCAGCGGAGCCAGAGGAGCACTTAGAGTCTCTCTCGGCATTCCTTCCTCCCTTCTGTCCTTCCTTCCATTCTTCCTTCCTTCTTTTCTTCCTTCTGTTCATCCTTCCTTCCTTCTTCCTTCCTTCCTCCCTCCCTCCCTTCTGTCCTTCCTTCCATCCTTCCTTCCTTCTTTTCTTCCTTCCTTCCATCCTTCCTCCCTCCCCCCCTTCCTTTCTTCCCTCATTCATTCCTTCATCCCACATTTCTGGAGCACCTCCTAAGTCATGCATTTTTGCTCACAGGATGCTTTCACTGACTCAATCACACCAACTCCTTCCATGGTACATACAAACCAGGGCCTCTTAGTCCCGCTGTACAGCTCTCTTCTCAGAGAGCTACTACTTACCTGGAGTTGGTTGGCTGTGGAGAGCCTGGGAGGGCGGTCTGGGTGTCAGGGATGCAGTGTGATTCACCCCATTTTCTGCCGGAGTTGTCCTGGCTTCACTCGGAGCTTCTGACGGTGTTTCCCCAGGATCGGCCTAAAATCATAAACATCCTTTCATTTTCCCCATTTCTTACTGTTCTTTCGTTAACTTTTTAAACCAGCAAGGCTACATTTGAGAGCATTTTCACAACCTATTTGGAGTCTGGTATATCACATTTGAAAGTGTCTGGAAGTATATTGAAGTATGTTTTAAAAATAATTCTGTAAGTCAAATTATTGTGAAAACAGCATGGTGTTGAACCATGATTGCGGCAGAATAATTGTATTGAAGGCCCCGATATTTATGCCTTCAATGTCCATGCCCCTTGGCAGTGTCCCCCATGATGGCTCTGGACCTGAGTATGTGATTTGCTTTGGTCAAATAAGAGAATAGCAAACCCAATGTAAGCAGTGAATTGACATTTGCAAGCCATTTGCAAATGTTTCCTCTCTTTCTCAGACCCCTTCTATAGCAATGGGGGCTGAGAGATCATATAGAGGAGAGCTGAGTCACGTAGCCAAGAATGTCCAAGACCAGCCAGGCCCCAGCTGACCACATAAACTTAAGTGAGCCCAGCTAAGATGAACTGAGCTTCGTCCAGATCAACAGAATTGCTCAGCTGACCAAATGACTTATGAACAGTAATAAGTAGTTGATGTTGTAAGTCACTAAATTTGGGGACTGTTTGTTATGTGGCAGGAGCTAACTGATGTGGTGGTTATAAGCATAGATTTTGGAGCCAGACTATCCTGGGTTCAGATTTTGGCTCTGCCACTCATTAGCAGTGTGATATTGGGCAAGTCACATAATTGTCTGTGCCTCAGTTTCCTCATCTTGCTAGATGATGATATGCAGGTACTGGGTATTGTAATAGTGTCTATACTGTAAGGTTGTTTAGAGGATCAAATAAATTACTACTTAGAAAGAGCTTAGAATACTTCCTGGCACAGAGTGAATACATGCATGTTAAAAAAACAAATAAAACATTTAAGCTTTTATAACACTATCAATGAAAAATAATAACAAATACATTAAAACTTATGAAATCTCTGCTCCATCCCCTCCAGCAGCTAGTCCACTATGCCCTGCACAGAGCAAACATTTAGCACTTGATGAATAAATGTTGATCTGTGTAAAATGATTGCCTCAATAATTAGATACCATTTCACTGATGCTTTTCGGTGCTCTGCAGCTCTTTTGTCAGAACTGCCCTCTGTGTCCAAGGCAGATTTTACCGGCAAGGAGGCTGTCTCCATGCTCTATGTTGTAGCGCATTAAAAAATACATTCGGAAATGGCCAGAAGTCATTTGGAGCCCAATGTTGTGACATTCTGTCATGTAATTACAGACAGCAGATTGTCTTACGATAACATTTTTATAAAATGTAAAAAGAGGGTGAAAATGACACTGATTGTCACGAGTGGCTTTTAAACTGTCCCTCACAGCAGCTTTAAAATACGAGTTTCAAAACTGCTTTTGGTGTTGGCAGATTTTTTTCTTTTTTCTGTATTACTATTATTTTATCAATTAGGTTTGTTTGTTTGTTTATTTATTTATTTTAATGGCGGTACTGGGGATTGAACCCAGGATGTCATGCATACTAAGCACATGCTCTACCACTGAGCTGTACCCTCCCCCACCAGCAGAACTTATTTTACTTCAACACACAACCCCTGTCTATCTAGCACAGCCTGCTGGGTGCTGGTGGCACTGAGATGGAAGGGATAAGTCCTGGGACTGGCAGCAGGAATCCAGTCAGGGGGCAGGAACCCAAGCCAGTAGCCCAGGCAGCCTGCAGAACCCCACTGCACAGAACTCTTTGTCTTTTGGAAAACGGCTACTGGTCTGCCTGTGCTCTTCAGTTACATCCATCAGAAGAGTTCTCCCTACAATCATTATGCCATGGGGAGGGATGGCCTGTTTGTTTTTTAGTAGGAAATTGCAAACTGGAGGTTTAGAGTCCAACTAGAGGACATGGAAATACTCACCCAATATGGCCAGAATTTTAAATTAAGGAGATTTTACATGAGTGCAGTGGATTTCTTGTTTCACTTGAGAAATCAGATTGGGCAACACTGGGGACTGTATTCCCACTTTGGATGAGAATGGAGGGGTTTCTGTCCCCTTTAGGACACTGCCTCCTCACTCATTCAGACTTTACTCCTGGAGGCATTTGAGTTTGTGGGAGACACTTGAGAAGACTGAAATATGATAGATGTTTGACCACAAAATTCATAAAGGAAATCCATAGACATCACACAGGAGAGGTTGAAGAAACGGGAGTGTTGGAAAAAGCTCTGGGTCTTCAGCAAAGTTACCCATTTGACCTGATCCTCCAGCTTGAATACAATGGGAGTGAACCTTCCCAGCCTCCCAGCTGTAGGGGGCGCCTGTGGTCACCAAACTCAGTTGCCTGCAAACCTGGGACGGAAGGCGTCCCTGTTCCATCCGCAGCTAATGGTTCTCATTTATATGCAGGTAGGTTTCTGGAACCATGTGGGGAATGACAGCTGTCCTAGGGTGACAGCTGGCTGAAATGAGCCTTTTGGAAAAGGATAGGGAAGAAGACAATTCTGATGCAGGAAAGAATGGAGGTAATAATAATAACGTGTGGCTTCTTTTCAGCAACTAGGATTAGCATCTTGAGGGTATCAGACCAGAGGTGTATTCAGAATGAACCCAGTAAACTTATTTTGCCTTGCGTCAGGTTGGCTGGCATTCTGTGGAGCTGTAAGCTCTTGGCAAATCAAGTTCAATTATTAACTCAAGTCAAGAGGCAGGAAAAATAAAATTCTGCTCATCAAGGTTATGTAAGACAAAGTCTTTCCATTCCGTAAACTGATATAAAGTATAAATCCAGAGATTTTTTTTTTTTAAGCAGATAAATGTTGAAGAGATACACAGCCAAACACTTCGTAGTTACAACTGAGCATCAAGAGATCACCAAAGTTTGGGGCTGGATTTGAGGTAAGCTTTGGAGAAATGCTTGGTCCAGGGGTCCTGGGGTGGCCTCCAGGCAGGGTGGGCTGCATCACACAACCTGGAGGGGGTGCACCCTTCTCACCGTACATTAACAGGCAGTTAATAGAAATGATGGAAATGAGCGAAATGGACTAGATTTAATGCAACACAGCAAAAGGAGGCTGTGTTCAGAGCCGGAAAGGGACTCCTGGAAGGGTCGGCTGAGTTCCAGTCTATTATTGCCCAGGCTTTGAAGAAGGCTGGAAAACTGAATTTTTGTGTGAAATCTCCCAACTTAAAATCACCAAGAGGCCAAAGTGCATCTTCAGACCACCTTTGGCCCAGAGGCTGCCCATCTGTACCCTCTGCTCGGAGGAGAGAGTTTGCCTGGATTCCCGGGACTGTGTCAGGGTGAGCAATGCACCTACGGAGACCGAGACGCAGAAGGGAGGGGGCTGCGCTGGACCCGCCGTGGGCGGGGCCGACTGGTCTGCAGCCCCGCCCCCCGCCCCAGCGGCGAAAGCGGGCAGAAGAGGGCGGGTAAGGAGAACAGTGAACGCTGGGCTAAGGAATTTAGGGCTCCTTGTGTAGTTTGACTCTTGCCAAGGGCCTCTAACAATTTTCTGGAAACCAGTTTTATTTATGAGTTTAGTAAGAATCTAAAATGGCAAATGTATCAGACTAATTTTTTTTTTACATTTTTTATTGATTCATAATCATTTTACAGTGTTGTGTCAAATTCCAGTGTTCAGCACAACCTTTCAGTCATTCATGGACATATACACACTCATTGTCACATTTTTTTCTCTGATTTATCATAACATTTTGTGTATATTTCCCTGTGCTATACAGTGTAATCTTGTTTATCTATTCTACAATTTTGAAACCCCAGTCTATCCCTTCCCACCCTCTACCCCGCCCCCCACCCCGGTAACCACAAGTCTGTATTCTCTGTCCATGAGTCTATTTCTGTCCTGTATTTATGCTTTGTTTTTGTTTGTTTGTTTGTTTTTGTTTTTTAGATTCCACATATGAGCGATCTCATATGGTATTTTTTTTTCTCTTTCTGGCTTACTTCACTTAGGATGACATTCTCTAGGAGCATCCATGTTGCTGCAAATGGCATTATGTTGTCGGTTTTTATGGCTGAGTAGTATTCCATTGTATAAATATACCACATCTTCTTTATCCAGTCACCTGTTGATGGACATTTAGGTTGTTTCCATGTTTTGGCTATTGTAAATAGTGCTGCTATGAACATTGGGGTGCAGGTGTCATCCTGAAGTAGTTTTCCTTCTGGGTACAAGCCCAGGAGTGGGATTCCTGGGTCATATGGTAAGTCTATTCCTAGTCTTTTGAGGAATCTCCACACTGTTTTCCATAGTGGCTGCACCAAACTGCATTCCCACCAGCAGTGTAGGAGGGTTCCCCTTTCTCCACAGCCTCTCCAGCATTTGTCATTTTTGGATTTTTGAATGACGGCCATTCTGACTGGTGTGAGGTGATACCTCATTGTAGTTTTGATTTGCATTTCTCTGATAATTAGTGATATTGAACATTTTTTCATGTGTTTTTTGATCATTTGTATGTCTTCCTTGGAGAATTGCTAATTTTTAAAATACGTTGCTAAGGGTTGAATATACAGATTTTAATTGACATTTTCCTAATGGAGGTTGACAATAGAAAAAGCTGCAGATCACTGGGTACCAGACACGGTGACACCAGCTTCAATCACAGCCCGGTGATGTTAGAGCAAAGAAATCAGAGGGGCTATTAAAGGTCTATACCAAAGCCTTTATTAAAACTCATGTAATTTGCTAGAGGCCACACCGTTAACAGTGGGACTGGTGTTTGAATTTATGTTATATTTTAAAGTCTAAAGTTTTCTACTGTGCTAGTTCACTCTGTAGTCTATGATAATAGCAATTTAAGGAACCGCGACAGTAACTTAATTTGCTGCCAAGATACAGAGATGTACAAATGAAAACATCATTTTCGAAAACTTACTCTGTTGCACTAAAAAGGCAATCCTATATTAAAAGTTAAATGAGTTAAATAAAACAGTTAAATACAAGCGCTGAAAAACCAAAAACCCCTATACAATACTATAATTAAATTTTTGGTGCCATCACTGAAAGGTTGAGTAATTCCCACTCTATGGATACACGAGCTGAAATGCAAAAAACAAAGCCCTCATTCCACTCGCAAGAATCAGCGGAAGTCAGCATTTGTGACTATTGCTCCCCAGACTTTTCCCAAATCTTTTTTATGAGTTTGAATAAAATAAACAAGAAATCCTTTTGCATCATACTGGAAATTACAATAGAAACAAAAGAACTAGAAATATCAGTTTTCTCAATTTAATGGAGAGACTCCTGAGATTCCATTAAACACATTTCAAGGAAGGAAGGTTGAGAAGTTAGTATTTCAGTTGCACTGGATTTGGCTTGGCTGGGTGGAGACAAATGTGCAGTATAGGCTACAGCAGAAGTAGGTCACTGCCCTCCAGTGGCTAAATGAAATCATTACAACGTTTTGCCTTCAAAACACGGGATAGTGAGTGGCCTTTTTAAAGCCGAGATTTTATTATAAAAATAGTATTTATGCCCTTCTTATCTCCAGAATGAACGAATGTGCCTTTGCAATATAATACAAGTGGGTCAGTAAAGGTATAACTGGAAATTATTACAAGTTTTAGAGAAAGAGGATATGCCATTTGGTAGGCTAGTTGAAAAGTTTTCCCGTTCGGGCACTGGACATTTGGATCTGATCATCAAGCCACAGAGAACCGGGATTTCAGGAATTTAGTGGTGTGGTTATTATGCTAAGTAGAGAGTCTTCCAAATACCAAATGCATGATTGCACTATCGGAGGTGCTGGGTCATGCTGTCATGCCCGAGTAATCTAAGAAGTACAGCAGGATGGCAGCATCTTGACTTGGATCCCTGATGGGTGTGGCTCAAGGGCGAGGTCATCAGTGTTTCCAGAATATTAAAGGCAAGACTCAACAATTTCATCCTGCAGAAATCCAGCCCATTCAGGACAAATGTGAGCAGTGGATGTGGCTTCAGCAAAAGTAGCCTTTCCCTCAAGAAAAAGAGCTTTCTTAAATGTGTGTGCAGTTGGTACCTTACATTTATATCACCTGAATGAAATTAGATAATGTATCTGTCCCCCGCACTCCAAAAAGAATGTCTAAAAACTATATCCTGATGTGTGTGCTCTGAAGCATATTGGGGTGAAGTATACTAATATTTGCAACCTACTTTGAAATGCATCACAAATAAGATGGAATAATGAAGGGGTAGAGGGATGTAGAGATGGCCATACATGTGATAAAGCAAATGCATCAAAACTGAAGTTGCAGAATCCAGGTGATTGATATACAGATGTTCTTTTAATTTTTTGAATGAATTAATCAATGAGTAGGAAGAGTGAAGATGCCACTCTTTCTGCTGTCTGTGGTTAGAGAATCTGCATTTAATTCATAATTGCAGCAGTTTATTTACAAAGAGATAAAAGTGTGACAGGATGTAGCTCTGCTGACTATTTTGTGTGGCATATGTTACCATTCCTACCAACTTTAATTTATTAGAAATATTTTGATACCATCGCCAAAGAAGTCGGCAGAAATGAGTTCTTTTGGCCTTGAAGGCTGGAGCATCAGGTCCTCTCTTCCATCTTAACTTTCCCCTACAGTGGAAATGATTGCTTGGTGAGTGAATGCAGACTTTGTGACTTGGAAGCTTTGAGTTGGGGAATCTGTCCTTTGGCCAAGGCAGTGTACAAAGTAATCAAATAGAGCCCACATGCATAAACCTAACTTATTTTAAAATATTTATTTATATTTATTCACTATTTTAAATTGAAGTGCAGTCAGTTACAGTGTGTCAAACCTGACTTATTGAAGAACAAATTCTGATCATATCCAGTGATTTTAAAGGGAGAAATCTTGACATTTGATTCAACAGAAAATTCATTTCAGAGGATTATTATTTAAGGTAAAGGTCTTATATTCTGTGCTCACCCATCCAGGAGATCTGTCACAGAGGACAGAAAGATGAATAAGGGCCAGTCCTTGTTAAAAGTTATGGAAAATTGCAGTTTTGTTATTGAGGCAGTGTGATGTGGTGTAGGGTAGACGCTTGATACTCAAGGTGTGGACCATGGAACAGCGTGATCCCCTCAGCTGGGGCTGGTCAGAGACGCCAAGCCTCAGGCCCCACCCTGGACTCACTGAATCAGGCTCAGCTTGTTATCACGATACCCTGGTCTGTACACTGAACTTCTAGAACTGTCGGTGTAGAGCACGCTTTCTGGAGCCAGATTGCTCACATTTCAATCCCATTTCTGCTCCTTAGTAGTTGTGTGGCACTGAGTAATGAATTGAACCTCTCAGCACCTCAGTCTCCTCATCAGCTAAATGGGAATGATAATAGTAGTAGCTAAGACAATGCGGATGTTTTATGACTTACATGTGTTAATGCATTTAAAAGGCTCAGAATGGGGCCAGGAACATACTAAACACTCAGTAAAAGGTTTCTGCACTCCTTGACGGGCTAAAACAAGTTATGTTCAAATTCTGCATTTGGACGTTAATGATATCACATAATGTTTCCTAGTCAATACTTTGGATATTTACTTTATCTTCTTTAGAGGCGCATTTCAAACAGAAAATTAGTGTTACTGGTGTCTCATCAGTCTTCTCTAACCACATTAAACTATTAGGGCTGTGGGACACTTTTTTAAACTAAGAATCTTTGTAAAGAAAAAAATAGATACACAGGAAACATGCTGGAAGGACATACACCCAAAATGTTAACACTATCTGCAAGATTACTGAGGCCTTTTTTGTTTCTTTGTTTTTTATGTTTTAAAATTTGTAAATGACCTTTTATTTATAGAAATAACTGTAAATATTAAAGCGCCTTTGTTATGATTCAGATTAGGCAACTTTCTGTGATGTTACTAATCCAGGATCCTGAATTGTGACTTTAAAAGAGACAAAATAAATCCAGCAACTCAAATCTGTTATTCCTTAACTTCCTACACACACACACACACACATATACATATGTGTGTATATATATATGTATATATATTTGGAATTATATACATTGGAATTTTATGTATATTTACGTATAAATTTTTTCACACGATCTGAAACATTTGTTTATTATTCAAAGCATGGGGGTATTTCCAACTTTCTTACTTATTTGGTTTGCAAATTACTTTATGAAGATATCTTATTAGGTGACTACAATTCTGGGGATATTTTGGAGTCCAATAAAGTCCTTCATTTTCAAATAGAAATGACCTTTGTAACTACCAAGTTAAAAGGATTGTACTAAAAAAGTCTTTGCTGCTGAAACAGTGTCTCCAGTGTCCGCCACGTCCTAGATAGAATCTCCTTTTGAGAAAACCACAGCTACTCATTTTCAGTGGCCTCATTCAAACAAACTTACATTATTACAAGACCAGATAAAGGGCGCACTGGTGTTCAAAGGTGTGAAATGATTTTTCTCTCCCAGCATTACATGGGCAGGGCAAACGATTTTTTTTTTCTTGAGCTTTAAAAATGAGGTCATTTAAGGGTTTAGATATGTCAAAGGGAAAAAAAATTATATTTTCTCTGTTGGACCATATGGAATCTATGTGGTTCAATTCTTCTAAAATTACTTCTAAAACTGAAAATGTTCAACTTTAAGTTTAACCAATATTATACATTTACTGAAAATTCTTACTGATCACTATTTTTGGAGGAGAAACAAAGCATAATGTTGGCCTAAAATTCTACTTTTGTATTTTTATATTCATTAGTGTTATATACAACTCAAGTAGGTTTTTGATATGTGATGTTTGGTGCAAAGATAAGACTTTGAAAGGGCAATTATATAAAAGATCTGCAATCTCAAAGGCCCTAGGTCTCCCACTCCTCAGAGGGAGGTTTTTTTCCTATTGTTGCTGTGAAGCATTTTTAAAAATTGAAGTATAGTTAATTTACAATGTTGTGTTAGTTTCAGGTGTACAGCAAAGAGATTCATTTTTATATACATTTTTTTTCAGATTCTTTTTCATTATAGGTATTGAAAGTATTGAATATAGTTCCCTGTGCTACACAGTAGGTCCTTGTTGTTTTACCTATTTTATATACAGTCCTGTGTATATATTAATCCTAAACTCCTAATTTATCCCACCCTCCCATTCACTTTCCCCTTTGGTAACCATAAGTTTGTTTTCTATGTCTGTCAATCTATTTCTGTTTTATAAATAAGTGCCTTCGTATCATATTTTTTAGATTCCACATGTAAATGATATCATATGATATTTGTCTTTCTCTGTCTGACATACTTCACTTAATATGGTCATCTCTAGATCCATCCATGTTGCCACAAATGACTTTCTTTCATTCTTTTTAAAGGCTGAGTAATATTACATTGTGTCCATCTTATATATACCACATCTTCTTCTTTGTCCATTCATCTGTTGATGAACATTCAGGTTACCCAGAGTGGCCTTTTTTGGCAATCATTAGAGAATGGTCTCTCTGAGGCACCATTAGCAAAATGTTTCATTGCAAGACTTTTACCTCTGCTGCTCTACTGTATAAGCTGAAATTGGTGGTGTCTTGAAATGTTCTCTTCAAGTGAGTGTTTACTCCTTGGAGAACCTCACTGACAAATAGGTAGATGTCGATGATATAAAAACGTGTTCTTTCTAAATAGTGACAAAACATGCAATTTTACTTGAAGATGCTTTCCTTGAACTCCTACTTTTTAGAAAATAAAACACATCCACTTGATTAAAGAAACTCCTGTTTTCTAATTAGAGAAGAAACTTAATAGTAATTTATTTACATCTACATAAGTCATCTTTACCTTGAATCATATTTTATTAAATATATTGGTAAGCTACAGGGAGCAGAAGAGCAAAGAGTTTCAGAGTTTAGAAATCCAATGATTTCTAAGGAGAGCTTTTAATTTCATATTGGTGTTTATGGGAGCACGACAAGAAGTTCATCGAATTCACCGGTCTTATTCTTTTCAAAGGCCATTGGGGAAATAAAAGTACTATTATCTCTGAAGAAACAGTGGAATTAAAGGTGTTACTATTGTCTAACAGTTAAATTCTAGTCCCCACGTAAAAAATTCAGAAAGGGCATTTATTTTTGAATTTAATGCTAATAGAGCAGCTACGTAGCACTGTGGGCTTCCCTGCGAGCAGAACTGGACCTGGGGTTCTTGAGCATCTGATTGTAAGATCGCTCTCAGGAGAGAACAGGAGGGAAATGAGGAAGGCAGGGGAAGACAAGGAAACGGGCTAAGCTGAAACAGGGTTTCAGCTGGAGTCTGGCCCCAGCCTGATCCCATCAGGGACGTGGGAACTTGAAACGCAACACAGAAGTTGCCTGCTCAGAAGCAAGCGACCTTGGCTGTTACTCTCCTGTATCTTACAGTTGCTGCGCACGGGTCACCTCCTCGCAAGAATAACCTGCCAGACGTCTCCAAACAAGGTAGTTCCTATCAGCCCAGGCCAGTCCTCAGAGAAGTCTGCAGCTGTGAGCAGTGGACGCAGCAGCCCTGAAAAGGAGATCTGGGCAGGGTACCACCGGTGTCTGCTCAGAGCGTGGAAAGACACCTCTGTCCTCAGGCTCTGTACAAGCCAAGCAGTGCGTGCTCAGACTATCCTCTCAAAATTCAACTAGGAAACCTAAATGTTTTTCACTGTCTCTTTTTTCCCCTCTGCAGATGCTAAGCGTAAATGTGAAAGACACAAGTAACTTTGAATGTATATTCGTGTCTGCCATTAGGCATAACTCTCTGGCAGCCTAAAACTTCCCGATAAGCCCATTCCGTGCATACAACAAAAAGCAATATTTATGAGAATCTCCGGTCTAATTTTCAGTTTCATCACAGAAGATATGTCTCTTGGTTCTATCGGACACAATGCCTGCAGTGTAAATAAGGGCCTGAAAAATTTTACTCATATGTTAAATTTTTTTTCTTTCATGTCATTTCATTTTCTCTCTTGTTAAATTAACTCAACATCTCAGATCAAAACTTTCTGTAATTCTACACAAGAAAATAATCACAGATGTGCTCAAAAATATATTTGCATGATGCTGACTGAAGATCTGTTTAAAATCGTGAAGCACTTAAAATACCCTAAATCTAAATAAATAAATAAATACAGCAGTACATAAAAACAAAAACAAAAATAAATAAAAATAAAATAAAATACCCAATAATCAGATTGGAAAAATAAATTATTGTAGCTCTATGAAGTGATTAAAAGCCATGTCGTAGGAGAATACTTTATGACATGAAAAATGTTTGCATTAGGTGAAAATGAAAGGTTTAAACACAAATTGTGAACATTATCCCATTTTATGAAAAAATACTAATTGTGTATAAACAGGCTAGCTATATATACACCCCATGTTTACAGTGTTATCTCGGAGTGGCTTGGGTATTTGGTTTATAGGTGATATATTTTGGATTTTCTTTTCTCATTTTTATTCTTAAAAATTTTCTATGATAAGCCGAGGTTTCTTTATTCTTTTAGAATAAGAAAGAGATTATTTGATAAATAATGCCAACTTTAATAGACTTGCTATTATAGTTACCCAAACAGTTCTCATGGTTTTTTTCCTGTCCTGATCATTCTCCATTTTTCTCATCTTTTTCTCTGAATTTATCCTCTGAATATTCAAACGAAATACAAAACAGCTACTTTCTATCACTATTTGTAACACTGCTGTCCTCTCCAATGATCATGAAATTATATTTCAGTCTACATAGAGGGTTCATATTTTTAAACTTCATTTCTAATATTTCTAGATATTCCTTAATTATTCTTTTCATTGACATCTAGTTAAGAATAATACATCAGCTATTTAGGGAATATGTATGATAACACATAAATACACAGAAATAACAGTAAACACTTTATGGCCCACACTACACACCAGGTATTGTGTTAAGTACCTTATGTATGTATCATAAGAAATCACAAACGCACTTTGAAAATCCTGCACTTTAAAGACAAATACCAAATGACTTGATGATCGTCTTCTTTTCTAACTGCCTTATTCATATGTAATCTATATGAAATAATCTAGAAACTTTCCCCTGAAACAGCAAGATGTGTACTGTTTAATGGGGTCACAAAATACGATGCTGGTGGTGGCCACAGAATGTGGGAAGAGAATGAAATATGAAAGATTCAGGCAATCACCTAGATGTTTTGTGAGATGATGCTAAACTCCATCAAAGTGGTTTTCCCATGTGCTCATTTCCTCTCCTGAGGGTTAATGCCATGTAGGCAAAGCCAGCAACAAGATGTGGAAATCATGCTTAATGCCATGCACAAAATTGGAACACCCACTCACCTCTTTCTTTACTTCTTCTTCATCTTCCAGCGTCAAAGCAGCCAGTTGCTTAGCTCTCTGTTCCATCAGATTCACATATCGGATTGGATTTGACAAAGCTTCAATCACGTCTAAATAAGGAAGAGGCATTTTAGACCAAAGGTCCTGGAAATACTGATTATCCATCATCCATCCAGCCATCCACACATTCATCCATCCAGTCACCCATTCATCCATGCATTTGTTCATCATCTTTCTACCCAGCCATCTGTTTACTGATTCACCATCCATCTTCCACCCTTTTGTCTACCCATATAACAACTACTCATCCATCCAATATTTTGGAAATGGACAAGGGTCAGTATCCTTTGCTGAAACCTCAGGAAGAGAGAACTCAAAGGAGCTCAGCTCCAGGAGGCAAACTGGACAAACTCCAATTCAGGATGCCTCAATACTCCAAAATTTTAGGTTTCTCTTTGAGGGTTTCATCCATTCCAGGAATGGACTGCACACCTGTCCTATTTGGCCCAAATGGTGTTTCACGATGGAGACATTTCACACAAAAAGGCTGCTTTCCAGACTGTTGAAAGAACCCAATGATTTGGCAATAGGGGTCTCATTTGCACATGACACAGCTCGAGCGAGTTATGGCTGCCATCTTTGGAGGGGGCGTGTGCTCCAGGATTGCCATAGTCACTACCACTCCCCAGTGTCTTGCACTCCGGACACTTGGTACTATCAGCATTTAAATGTATAATTTCTGGTTGACATCATCATAAGTTAATTCCTCTAAACTTAGGGTGTCACTCGTGGAAAAGATCAGGGCTCCAAAACTGGCTGAAGGCCAGTCCATTGTACTGAGCTAGACGGACTGTGTGTAATCAGGTAGCATTGGCTAGAAAGTACGGGCTCATGAGAATAATACTACCAATGGATAAATATGCTTAATGCTTTACTGGGACTTAAACTAAAATTTAGTCACAAAGATTTGATCGATTTACCTCTGAACATGCATAGAAAAACAGGGGTAATAATGAGGACTTTGTTTGGTCCAGTTTTCTTTCCACTAAGTCACAAAAATATGCATGAACCCAGATGGAAATATCCTTTCGAAATAGGTTGCTTACCTGCATATGTATCCGGGACATAGTCCTTCACCTCTATGTAGACAAAGACAGCTGGGAGCGTCAGAGGCTGGTTCCTCTCATTTCTCAGGCAGATGTAGTGATAGCCTGGAGGGTGACATAATACTGTGTCTCGTATTTTCTTCACAATGTTAGTGATAACACAGGAACATCTATTCCATGGAAGTCTTCATTTTAGGTGACTTGGATGGCAAAAGTTCACTTCTTTCTTATGTTAATCAGATTAACATGAGATTAACATTAAGAGGTAAGGTATTTTCCTCCTCAGACAAGAAAGCAATGTTGATTCTGATTTTTTTTCCTTTTCTAACTATGTTTTTTTCCCATAAGAGAGAATTTGAAACCATATGTCATGGATTGAAATATTGGTCCAAATTTGTCCCCTGTACATGATTTCTTGACTTCTTGCTTAGCCACATGCTCTGCTTTGGACAAGAGGATGTCAGTGATATGGTGCAGAAACTTAAAATACACTTGCAGAAACAGGGGTGTCCTTATGCATCCCACTGGGCTCTAGTGATGTCTGTAAGTGTCACTGTCCCTTCAGCTGGGGCCCCCGAATAAGCACATATGGAAAGACCTAAGCCTGGCCCACAGCCTAAAGCACAGCCATATGCCTGAGCCTCACCAAACCCTGCCACCCCACAAATCTGAAGACAAAACACTTGTTACAAGGCTTTGAGTTTTCAGATAGCTTGTTACACACACTTGTCTGGGAAGAGCTGACTGATACACCATCACATGTCATAAAAGCACAGAACTACCAGGTTTAAATAAATCATCTTATAATCTTTTTATGTAACAAAACACCAAAGCAGCAAATAGCTTCCTAAATCGTTCTTTAATGATTGTGTAAGGCAGTGGTTTTCTTTACAACATTGCTTAAAAGCTTCTCACCATGCTATCCATACCTGGTCGAATTGCTTGTACTGGCAAGATCCGGTGACCAATAAATTTACCTCCTTCTTCATAAACTGCTATCCTCAAACAGGCCAGGGAAGGAAGAACTACCTGAAGGACGTTAAGGAGACACGGGGTTACCAGAACGAGCAACTCGGAGAAAGAATCAGAAAGGCATTATTCAAACAGGCTCCACTTTTCCAAATCTGAGTAGAAGCTTCTACTTTGCTAACTGATAGAAAATTAAGTGGCTGCTCTATAACTTAGATTTTCAGAAGGAGAAAGATGACCAGAGATATGGCTTCTTCTATGTTTTATCACCTTGTCCTAATGAGAAATTTGCTCAACAACTAGACCATGTTCTTCTGACATGAACATTCCCAGTGTGGACATGACAACAGTTCTATGTTTAAATACAAAGACTTGGTGGTTTTATTACTCATTGAGCATTTACTACTATATTTTCAAAGCATATTTCTTTTCATACTTTCGAGGCAAAGCAAAAATTAAATAAGTAGCTTTCAAAGATAGCTTTGAATAAAAATAAGATTTTTTTTAATGAAGCTATCATTTCCCAAATTAACAACAAGTAATTGCTCATTTTTTCCCCTCAACGTGGACTATGCAGTTATATCCCATGTCAAAGACACAAGACCAGTTGTATCATTAAATATTTGTTTCTTTGGTAACACAAACAAACTAACTTTGAGTCAATTGACTATTTTCAATGTGTCAGACATTTTCTAAGTGTTTTTGGTGTATTAGGGAATATTTACAGCAACTCTGTGAAGTAGACAGTATTATTAAAGTCCAGTTAACATATGAAAAAAAAAAAGCTGGAGTACAGAGACCTTTAACATAGATGCTCTATTTGTAGAAGACTGCCTTGAATAGATATTTTAGCCAGATAAAAACAAACAGTATGGTAAGAAAGTTTTGCCCTACTAGACAATTATTCTACTGGACCTGCATCTTCCATTGTGTGTGAAGCATGTGTGAAAAAGATTTGCTTTCTGGTGAAGGCAGAGGGAAAGCCCAGTTGTATGTAAAAGGATTTAACTCTATCAGACAGAATCTGGGCAGGATGTAAAGACCACCGCCACTGGTTAGAGATTCTAGGGCGTTTAATTCACGTTGTTGTTTTTAAGGAAGTAAGAACTTCCTTTTCTTTGGCTATGATGTTATTCTCTATTTCCCACTCTGCTTTACTTGAATTACAGTGAAAACATATCATTTATCATTTTATTATGAGAGGATATGAGTCAGATTTACATGTTATTCTGGTCTTCCAAATGAGGTATCCCAGAATTACCTGATGTACAATCCAATTGTGAAAAATCCAAACAAATGATTCACAGAAATCTTCCATAGTTTTAAAGATAGCTTTGAAAATGCTATTGCATTATAAATGTGTAAATTACAAAATGAAGCAACAGATAATTCCTCATTTCATTTTTTACCCCCAGTGTAAAACACCTAGACTATGCAGTTACATCTCATGTTAAGGTCATGAGACCAACCTTTTTGAAAACAATGGGTTCTTCCTCCCAGACAGGATTTACGGCATTTCCTTGTGATGTCTTGGTCTTAAATGCCTTCCTCCTTGTGTCCACAGGCAAACCAAACATATCCACTTCCACATAAGTCCCGACTTTCTTATCAGAAAGAAATTGACCTGAAATAATCTAGAAAGTAATAAAAAAAATAGGAACTCTTGATAAATGAATAACAGTGGTGTAAGAGAATATTTAGGGAGGTACAAACGCTGATTCTGAATGTTGAACCGTAATCAAGAAAAATACCATATGAGATCACTCATATGTGGAATCTAAAATTAAAAACAAACAAACAAGCAAACAAACAAAACATAAATACAAAACAGAAACAGACATAGAATACAAACTTGTGGCTGCCAAGGGGGTGGGGGGTGGGAAGGGATAGACTGGGATTTCAAAATGTAGAATAGATAAACAAGATTATACTGTAAAGCCCAGGGAAATATACACAAGATCTTATGGTAGCTCACAGAGAAAAAAATGTGACAATGAATATACGTATGTTCATGTATAACTGAAAAATTGTGCTCTACAGTGGAATTTGACACAACATTGTAAAATGATTATAAATCAATAAAAAATGGTAAAAAAAGATAAAATAGAAACAAGAGTACAAATACGATTTTTTTTTCGTTAAAGACTTAGTAGAGGAATACTAAAAATGTTGAGGTTAGGCGTCAATTAATAAGACAGCGTTGTATAGGAGGAAATAAATGAACAAGTATGGAAAGTTTCATGAGATTATGCCTTTTGTGTTTGAGAGCTACAGCTATTAATGTTAAAGATTGATCCTTAGAGCCAACTGAATATAAAGGATTCGCTAATCCTTAAATATGTGATAAGAGAAATAAACTCTCATTTCAGCATGATTGTGAATGAAATTAAAAGGTCATTTAGGAGTACAAATTTAAGAATAGTATATAATATGCTTGAAAGTTGCTAAAAGAGTAGATCATAAATGTTTGTGGCACCAAAACCAGAAAATAATGGTAATTCTGTGAGATGCTGAAAGTAGTAACTAACCCTATGTGGTAATCATTGCACAATATATACAAGTATATATCTCAATACATATTTAAAAGAGTACATCACATCATCACGAGGTACATCTTAAACTTACTCAGTGTTGTATGTTCACAATATGTCATTAAACCTGGACAAATTTTAAAACAAATATTGGACCCTGTATTGACATAATTACGGAGAAGAAATCACATCAGGAGTCTGGTTTCTATTTTTTTTTTGAAAAAAGGAATGGATGAATAAATCTATAAATAAAATTTTCTGTTCACCAATTTGAATTATAAAAAGAAGAGCACAAATTTAAAATTTAACATAGTGGAAAGTCTAGCACTTTAAAAAATATCCTCTTGTTCATAAAATTCAACTTGAAAGAGTGGTTATAACACCATGCTATTCCAATTCTCAAAGTTGTTACATTTTAAATAAAAAGGCACAATGCTGATTTAAAAAACACCAAAAAGAAATACTGATTTTAAACCATTAAGCCCAATTTGTCATCGTTCCTGTCCTCACCTGATCAGCCATCCTTCCACACAATTGTGGGTATCTTTTGCCTAGCTATAAAATTAAAGAATATGGGTAGGGGTGGGTGGAGGGTACAGCTCAGTGGTAGAGAGTATGCTTAGCATACACAAGGTCCTGGGTTCAATCCTCAGTACCTCCTCTAAAAATAAATACATGAACTTAATTACTTCCCTCCTCTCCCCTACAAATTAAAGAATATCATGGAGTTCAATGAGATTTTTTAATTACATATGCATAACATGTCTCCCATGTCTGCCTCTCTTTCTAAGCCAATTTTCAGAATCTGAGGGATCCTCAGGGGTTGTAAAGATTAATGGAGACAAACAAGATGTCCTGCTTTAACACCAGAGTGGGGAGTGCGGAAAGCAAGAACGGACGGAGTGGACCTGGGGATCCGGGTTGTCTGGTGGACAAAGCTGTGTGCTGGCCAACAGAGCCCTGAGCTCAGGTCTGTGAAAGAGACAGAACTGCCAAGATTATGGCTGGGCCAGAAATAAGACACAGCAGTGGCCTGAGAATGGCCAGCAGAGGCTGAGGGAGGCCAAAGGCAGCAATAGGCTGATGTGATCAGAGCTTCTAAACAAGTTAGAGAGAAAGCCATGATGGAGAGGCTGTCTGGATTTACCCTGGGACAGCTCACTTCTCCTGAGTGTTCTCTCTGCCTGAGGGCATCAGATCCTCAAGCAACAATCTCTTTGTTTAATCGGCGGTTCTACAGGAGAACAACTTAGCAGGCATTTTATAACGTATTTGAAACTTTCAAGGTATGGGAGTCATGCTGAGAATTCAGATGCATCAAAGATGTGTGCTTAGGATTTTGATTAGTCCTTAACTGAATCAGAGACACTCAGCCTCAGTGTTCTCATCGGTAAACAGAATGGTGGAACATCACTGGAGCTCACAGTCCATTCTAGTATAAAGCTTATGACAGGGGACCAAAGCAAAGGTGGTACTGGGCGAGCTGCATCTTGGCTCTCGCTGCAATGTGGAGGGCAGGACCCGGCCGCAGCGTCCCTACTGCAGCACATCCTGTCCTTTAGAGGACACTGACATTTCCAGGACAGCGCCTCCATTCTGGACTCAGGCAGCAGCTTACACCTGCCTGGGACCCATTATTTCCCCTCACTTTCTCTCTGTCATTGCTCACAATCTTGTCTCTATGCCAGCGTTTATAATTGCTTACACTGTCATGGTAGAATTTTCAAGAAAAAATAAATAAGCAAGCAAATATATAAAACAAAGACGAAACAGTATTACTTTGTCAAAACATTATTAGTTTGACTCAACTGTAACTACAATTGACAAGGACTCTAAAAATAACGTTTTATCAGTGTGTCATGCTTAAGGGTTTATCTTAATCAAACTTGACAGGAGTTTAACATCCTTTGCTGAAAACAACTTCCTAAACTAAATATAACCTTGGAGCTCTGATTCTGCCAACTCCACTCTTCAGATAAATGGTGTGAGATAATTTCACATGATATCTTTGTGAGACACTTCACTTCAATTTTAATCTTTGGCATCAAGTGACATAAATTTTAAAGTTCAAATGGGCATAACAAGCTCAGGGTAGATATAAATTAGTGAAATTGTTACAGAGCATTTTCTTAACGTAGTTTTCCACATGCCTTTGATTTAAGGTCAATCAGAAAGTTGCAATTATGCACAATAAAAAAATTCTTAGTACTGCAGTTACACAGTTAAACAGAAAAGAAATGAAACTTTAAAAAAGTAAATGGACCTTGGTTACATCAACCAAAGGCTTATAGAATTCATGTAAAAATCTCCTTATAAGAATGATTTCCCATTCATAGTGTTATCATAGGATTAAAAATATTTTCTCACAGCTAGAAAAAATTGTGTCTCCCGTAACATCAATTTCAAAGCTTGCAGAAACCATTTGGAATTAATTTTTTAGGGTCAGATGTATATTTCATAAAGCAATTCTTGTATTTAATATCATTATTATGTGCTTTAAATCCCTGAATACTCTGAGTGTCATAAGCCATGCTATAGTAACTTGAGAGCTTTTATTCAATATTTAACCATGTTTTGAGAGGATACTTTTTTCTCTAATTTTGCTCAGTGTGGCTATTTTTTTTAAACTAATGGGGGCAAACGAAGCCCAGAAGATTTCTCCAATATGAGTTACTCTTTTTTGTGGCCAATTTTACTGTGGAATCTTTGCACCAAAAGAAAAGGACTGTCCGTGGTGAATGTCATCAACTTGTTTTATTGATTTTGGGTCTGATTTTTATCCTATTAAAGAGGGTCGGGACGGCTCAGTCCCTCTATCATTCGTGTAACTTTTGAAAACTTCCAATTGAATCCTTAAAGGAAAAAAAAATATATGAAGGAAGGGAAGACTTTACTAGGAGCTAAATTTCTAATGACAGAACTAGTTTACGCAGAATAGGTGACGTTGAAGACTTCTGCTGGGTACACTTTGAGGGTACCCAGCAGGGGTGTATGTACCTTCACAGACAAGGTGTTGGCCACTATCCCATCCACGATGCCTTCGGTGAAAGGATCAAAATGCTTGTCAGGCCGCCTCATGAACTCCGGCTTCAGTCTGTAGCCGCTCTTGCCGTTGTATTCATACATGCCCATGTTGATTTGCATTGCCAGGTCTGAACACCAAAAACACAAACCTTATTGCGACTGTAATTATATTTGGAGCAAGAAGGTAAGATTGTATTACAGCCCACTTTTGTTCCCCCTTTAAAAAGAAATATTTAGTCATTGTAAAAACTTAGGAAACAAAGACAAGAAAAAAAAATTGAGCTGTCATCTCCAAATCCAGAGGTAAATCACTGTCAACAGGGGGGTATATATTCTGTTACTCTAGTTCAAATATATTTTGAACATGCAGTATGCCCACTTCATTAAATATCTGTTTGTGTTCATTCAAACAGCTGTATGAAATTCTTTTGAATCATTATGTCTGAATGCATGTATCGTACAAGCCCCTCTGTGGGCACATTTATGTCTCTTCCAGTATTTCATCATTACACATAATGTTTGAATGAACATCATTGTGGTGAAATCTTTGAAGCCAAAACTAACGATGTTCTGAGCAGTAAAATTTCTAGGTTAAAAAAAAAATGCACATTGGGAAAGCTTTTTGGTAATTCTTACTAAAATGTCCTTCAGAAGTTTGAAGCTACTCTAAAACCCCAACCCATGTTTTTGAGGATGGACTTCCTCACACCTCACAACACTGGATGCTCCCATTCTTCTTTTTTTAATTTATAGGAAAAAAGATTTCCTTTTTCCATTTCTTTAATTACTTACCACCAATACCTAATTACACATCAATTTGTTACTAATGGACAAAGATCGCTGGTCAACATTTTGCTCAGACTCAGTCAGTGTATGAAATAAATGTCTACATCAATTGCAACTGTGAGTGAAGCAACCAAAAAACCATTTTAAAGTCATAAGGAATCTGGGAAGCTGTCAGTTTGCTCCAGACTATCTGAGTCACAACTCAGCTCTATTTAGTTGGATGATAAAGAGGTGATGATGGAATTATTTCAAAGTTCCATGTAACAAATCATTTTCAGAGCAGGGAAAAAAAAAGTGAAATCTTGTCTCCATTTTAGTAAGCTATGATACCAAAATGGGACAAAGAACCAAAAAAGAAAGTGATGGACTTACCATGCTTGAAAACAATTAACTCCAAAAGCCTAAAAAATTACATTAACCAGTCACATGTTCTAAACAATAATACATAAGCAAGTAGAATTTATCCCAGGTTAAAAGGATACGTCCATTATTAGGAGAGGTACTAACACAGTTTATTGCATTGATTCATAAAAGAAGAAATGAACATGTGATTATGCGAAAAGATGTCAAAGACACATTTAATAATAGTCAACATAAATTCCTAAAACACTGCTGTCATTTAGGGCAAGTGTAGATTCCTTTAGTGTGTAAAAGACTATCTGTCTCCACTCAGGGTGTCACAATATGACATCCCCACTAGTGTCAGGATAAGGAGGAAGTGCCCTATTTAATATTATTTTAGAACAGTCAGCCCAAGGCACTAAGAAGGGGAAACAATATAAATGTGATTAAACTATTGTAATTGTGTATCTGAAAAACCCAATAGACTCTTCTGGCAAAAGAGGCGATTATGAATTTAGGAAGATTATCATTTATAAAAGATACATTTATTTATAAAATAAATATACAAATATAAATATCCAGAAACAATCTGTGAAAAATCTAATGTTCAGAAAAAAAAAAGGACTTCATCTAAAGAAACTAGACCTCTAATGAAAATGAGTGATTTTGTTGAGAAACTTAATACAATAATTTTTAAAGTTAAGAGGAAAATGTTCTTTCTGTGATCAAAGAACTAAAAATTTGAAAGTGTCGGTTTTCTTCAGATGAACTTATACATTTAATGGGATTTTAATCAAAATCTTACTTTCTTTTCAGTGCAGGGGAACAACTAAGCTAAATTCACTTGGAGCGAGGATCCCACTGACAACAGCAAGAGAAGAACAGAACGCGAGTAGCCGTGAAAGAAAACTTCCGCGTCCAGGTGTTAAATCGTATTATGAACCATTACGGTAATAACAGTGAGTTATCAGCTCCAGGAAGGCCAAAAGCCTTATTAATGGGGAAAAACATAAATTGAAAAAATAGACCCAAATTAACAACCCACAAGGCTACATCTCCTAAGTTATAACTTCAGTTCAGTGTAAAAAGAGATTGTTCTCTTACCGAGATTATGTATGAAAATGAAATTTGTATCGATGAAAGTGTTAAATTTCATATAGAAAAGAAACTCTGAAAAAAATAGGTGTAAATATGGGTCTGATCCTCAGGTGAGGAGCCCGTAATCAGGAAAGCAGACCAAGACACATAAAATAAAACATTAGTCAGCCTAATCTCAATTGTTTCACAAAATAAGACAACGTGACCTTTATATAAAACGTGACGTTATAAATGAGTGAGAAAATTGACAATTGTCCTGACCAGGCAATTCGTAAAAGCAGAAATGTGAACATCAATACACAGACTTAAACTGTTCAACCTCAACAATAATCAAAGAAATAAAATTTAAAAGAACGGTGATATATTTTCTCTGAAATATTATTATTAGTTAATGATAATACTTAACCAAGATTTCAAGTGAGAGGGAACAATTCATATTATATATTGTGGATGGAGGAGAAATCTCCTGCAACATTTCTGATGGACAGTTTGGCCTTAGGCGCAAAGATTCTTAAACCTTTCACATCTTTTAACAGAATAATTCTATTTTAGGAACTTTTCCAAAAGAACATTAGGAGATAAACTTGCCAATTTATATTCAAGACTGTTTCCAGAGTATTATTTATAGTAGAAAAAAAAGTCCTAATGTTCAGTGATAGGAAATGGATTTTAGTGAATTATGAGATGTGCTTAACAATCAGCTATTAAAATTCATGTTTCTGTATGACATTTAAATATATATTTATATTTAAACAAGATATTAAGTCCAAAACCATGTATATACATAGCAAAAAACCTTGCAGATTACAAAGCCAAAAGTTAACGTTGAATCCCTGAGTGGTAGCATTCCTGGCAGTTCTATTCTTTTCTTTATACTTTCAAAACATTTTTTACATTTTCTAAAATAAGTATATATTGCTTTAAGAAGCATACATAGTTTTATTTGAAAGTATGGTGGAACAAGTAGAAATAAAGACTATGTGTAAACTATTGAAAACAATTTCTCAGTTTTCAAAATTCGCTTTTTTTGCAGCAATATCTCATGAAAATTTGCTTTTGTTTTTTCAGTCAAGTCTGGCAATTTTTTTCTCCTTGGGAATGGTTTTCAGACACCTGGAAATGTGGCTTTAAAACAGAACGGAAACGAGCATTAACGTGCTACTCACCCACGGTTTGGAAATTAAGTGCAACCATTTGGCAGCCTGCGTTCCAGAAGAGCTGAGGCATGTAGTTGGATGAATCCACGCGGGTTCCTTTTGGATATATCCTGCTTAGCTGCATTTTGTTATATCTGGACCATCATGTTAAGTAGTGAATACAATTACAACAATAGTTAGCCGATAATACTAGCTGAGAAGCCACCTCTTCCCTTTCTCTGCTGGGGAAATGAATTAAAGATGGATGATCTCATTGGGATAGTAGGTGAAATATGTAAAAAGCTTTCTGAACAAATAAAATCCATGTGCTTATAGGAGATAAATGTAAGCATCACCTTTGCAGAGGTTTGTGGAAAAACTAATGAGGTAGCAAAAATGGTTGAGTTGACGTGATTTTGTGAATATTATTAAGGACCAGCCCAGCAATTAAGGACCCTTGTGGAAGTTGGCTGTCAGATAGTGTGAGAGGACAATGTTGTGTTTGGCAGAAGTAGATTCTATGAACTGTATGGCTATTTTTGAAATGCTCTCTGCTCATTTTCTTAACCTTCTCTGGGAGGCTATTCACCAAGACTGTGAATGATTGATAACAAGGCAAATATAGCACAGAAGGTTTGCCCTTGTCTTGTATTTTGGTTCCTACTGTCATCAGTTTTCCATCCCAAGAACCTTTTAGTTATCAAATGATGCTGTGTCTTATGTGGAATCTAAAAAATAGATGCAAATCTTATTTATAATCCAAAAATTAACTCACGGGCGTAGAAGGCAAACTATGGTTCCCAAAGGGGAAAGGGGTGGGGAGGGATAAATTAAGAGTTTGCGATTAACAGATACACACTACTGTATATAAAACAGATAAACAACAAGAACCCACTGTATAGCACAGGAAACTATGTTTAATGTCTTGTAATAAGCTACAATGGAAAAGAATCTGAAAAAAGTGTGTATGTATATGTAACTGAATTGCTTTGCTGTATACCTGAAACTAACACTATAAATCAAATACACTTCAATAAAAAAGAAAATTAAAAAAAAAAACACAACTGACTATTTCCATGACCAAGCTTGGTAGAGATTAGCTAAGGTTCTGAGCTTGACAGGGGGGTTAGTCCAAATAGAGTTTGAACCCTAATTCTGCAACTTGCTAGCTGTATGACACAGGGCAAGTTATTTCATGTTCCTGTGCCATAGTTTCCTCATCTATAAAAGAGATGAAACAATTCCTATATTACAGGGCTATTGGGAGGATTAAATGATGATAAAACGTGTAACAAAAGGTTAGCATGTAGTTAGCACTGAATGAATATTAATGATCATGGTTTTTCACAGTGTCACTTCATTTGTGGAGTTTCCATTTGTTTCCCCTCCTACTCTTCATGAGTTTTAAAGGTGACTTTCTTATTGTAGAACTTGCTTTATGAAATTTGGGCTGCTTGGGACATTTAATATTAATTTTATGAAAAAACTTTAAAGACCTGTGTCATTTTATTTTGATTTAGGGATAAAAGTAAATTTTTTTTGTTGTCAGGAGTATTGGCAAAGTCACTATGAGCAATATATATTTATATTCTCCTCATCCCAAATAATTTTTGGTTGGATATCTATTACATATAAGGATGTGAGATGTCATTTCTGTTTTACAGGCGAGCAAAAGTCAGAAGGATTGAGCAAATTGCCAAAGGATGAAGTCCCTGAGGGTGTGAAGGTGACCTTGAACTCTGGGCTTCCTTTACTCCAAGGCTGGTCCTCTTTCCCACGTGCCAGACTATCCTACTCAGCGGGGAGGGTATAGCTCAGTGGTAGAGTGCATGCCTAGCACGCATGAGATCCTTGGTTCAATCCCCGGTACCTCCATTAAAAATACATAAATAAATAAACCTAATTACCTCCTCCCCTTACCCCCCCACAAAACCCCCCTAAGAGTTCTCATCGCAGACTACCACCCATCACTGCATATGAAACCTGAAACTGTCACCTCCAAGTGGCAGAACATAAGCCATTTCATGCACCTTTCTTTTTACTAGGGACAAAAAATTAAACCAGTAACAGATGACTTCACTTGTGTTGATTCTGCAGACATCCGTCAAATCAAGGATACTCTACAAATTCCACCGGAGACTTGGTGAGTTGTTCAAGTCCTTTAGTTTCCACGAAGGAAGACATTTCAAAACTTCTATTCCTTTCTGAGTTAAGGACAACAAAAAAAGGAGAGGAAAAACATTAATATTATAAATGATAACATAGGAGAAATCGGCAAATGTGTCATGATGTTGGGGGCAAAGAATCCTCCAATAACTTAAAATAACTTTTAAATTCTATTTTTTTCCTGGTGAACTATTTCCCTGTAACAAAAGTTGAGTCTTAGTTGTCTTTTCTAATATTTGCTACCTCGGTCAGGTAGTGCTTGTGGTGGAACTAGGGTGGGGAAATGAAAGTTAGATGTAGATAGTGTGTCCATGAAAGCCATCTGGTCAAAAGAGCAGGGGTCCTATGGGAACCTTTGGCTCTAAATCCATTCCCATGGGCTTCCTGAGGCCATTGTGAAGATGATCCAGGCAGCCCACGTGCACATTCCCGCTAGAGGCTGACTGTCTTCTTACACCCCCACCATCATCACCGCAAGTTGGTGCAGACCGTTTGGGTCTGAAACAGCTAATGTGAGTGACATCAGAATTTTGTTATTTTAAAGCAGAAATATCCTGAAGCATTTTCCAGTCTGGTGGCCTCATTTTCCATTTGGAAAGCAGGGGCCGTGGGGGTGAATGTGCTGGAAGGCTCAAAATTCTTGGACACAGAGCAACATTTCGCAAATGAAAACCAAGCTTCCAATTAAAGTGAGAGAAACAAAGTTATCTTAGTTTAGAAAGAGGAAGAGTCAAACAGCTTCTCGGTCCTCTTCCCAGCTGGCGATCACACTGCTACGTGTGGCCCGAGACCTGTCATCCAGAGCAGTGAGGCAGCGCTCGGTGATGTAAACCGAGCCACCTGGGGGCACCTTTCCCTCTTTTTTGATGCCCACTTACCGTAATTAAAGCCTCATTTTTCTTCCTCGTTGCTCCCAGATTCCTTCTGTATGCACCTCTTCACCCTCTCAATTTAGTCAACCCTACAGGGAACCCCTACTTCTCTGACTTGGGTCCATCAAAAGTGTACTTTCAAATGACTACTTTACGCATGACTGTTAAGGAAAATTAAGTCAGTTGAATAGGTTCTTTGTAGAATACGTGCAGTGTTCTTTTGGGAAAAAAGGGATAAAATGATACAAAGCACACGGAGAAAAAGACTTGTTTGTAAAGGCTGGTCCTGTTGTTACTGGGTCCTTCTCAGCCTGGGTGCTTGTCTGGGAGCTTTTGCCTTGTGAAGTGGGAAAACTCATTTTATAGCCAAAGAAAGTAATGGTAATATAAAAATCACTACCTCATGAGGCTTCCAACTGAACAGCTTGTAGCAAGAAGCATCAGTGATCATAACGTTAAATTGTTGACATCTTTACGTTTAACCCTTATTGGAAGTTAAATTCTTCGTGGTAGGGATCTAGATGCCATGTTATTAAGTTAAGGCTCTTTGGGCAAAATTACACAATTCTACGTAGATGTGTTATATAAAGGCTTAGACAATGACGTATCTATAAAACTCTCCTTTTAGATAAGAGGCTGCTGTGTTTAAGCCAAAATTCATCTTTTAAGAGCATATGCTTATAAAAGTAGCTAAATGTCCCAAGGATTCTCTTAACTTGAGAGCATCTTACATTTCATGCAAATACAAAGGGTATTATCATAAAAGGGCTCTTTTCTCTAGCTGGAGGAAAGATCATATGTATATAGATTTGCATCCAGTGTGGATGTGTGGTTGGATAAAGGGAAAAACACCAAGCGATGGGAAGTTAATGAAATACTCCCTCAAACATATAAAATGTAGGCTGGACAAACAGAATCTGGGTGAATTGGTTGATTTGGTTCTATTTCCAGTTATCAGGGCTGATCAAGTCTCCGGCTGCCTCCTGTCTAGGGAAGGCTAGAGAGTTTATTACACTGTCACTTATATAATTGATGCAATGTTTTATGTGGTCACAAACGAAAAACAATGTAAAACCCCTTAATTAACTGTATCCTAGTGTAACATCTTTCAGATAACCATGTATGGCTTGCAAGCTCTATTGAGAATTTTGGGAAAGCATCATGGAATATTTTCTCCTTTTTTAAGATATATTTATTTATATAAATAAAAACCAGATAGTAAATTCATGCATAAATTCAAGACTTCATAGACTAGTTCTAGTAAGGGTAATATTTTTGGGTCTAATTACCTTGTGTTTAAAATACATTCATTATATGCTATATTGGGGTTTTATTCACTAGGGAAAACTTACTTTTTGAAATTTCAAATGATTCAAACTTGACGGGCTGAATATAGTTCACCAGATTAGACATCTCTTCCGTGGCCATGGCTTCGCTCCCAGCGGTCCCCTGGAAGCAGGAATAAAAACAAAGTTCCCAGAGTCAGCATTATATCAGCGAGGATTATGTCCCAGGGCAATGATCAAATGACCCCTGAGAGCAGAAAATGGTCTCTCCTCTTCTGAAAACGATGCTCCCCAACAGAACATTGATTCTGGGAGAAATGGAAAAGCACCACCTCGCGTTATGCAGTGAACAGCGGGAGGAGGGAAGTTTTAGGGGCAAGTTACTTAACTGCGCTGTGCCTCAGTTTACTCATCTGTAGAATCAGAATGAAATCAGTCCCAACAGCATAGACAGTTTTCGTGATTATTAAATGAGTCATTGTATGTGAAAGAACTCAGAATGCTGCCTAAACATAGTAAAACCTCGTATTAATTTAGCTATTATTAGCAACGAACATACCACTTCGGTGAACTTTTTAACAGAGAAGAAACTCCGTATTGCACCATTGGCATGGGTAGACCTCTCTGTACGCTGACCTAATATTTTCTTCCATTTTTAGAAGAGAGAATACATGGAGACAAGGTTTGTTTTGAAACTGTCTGTAGCAATATTTAGGTTAAACACTGGGAAATATTCATTTACAAATGCCCATCCAGTAAGTAAGACGGTTCTTAAATTACCAAGAATCAGTGATAAAAAGTTTGCACGGTTGAAATAATTCTCAGAAAAAAATACATTGTAACAGTTTTCTTCTGGATATTAAGTTGAAATTTAGTGAGGGAACATCATCAAAAACTTAGACAACATTAAAGGAAATAGTTATAAGAGGAAGAACATCATATAAGAACAGCTTATTATTTGTTATTTATCTTATTAACTAAATTATAAAAATACAAATACTGAAGATTTCCAATATCTATGAAAGCAGATTCAGTATAAACTTTGGGAACAGGACTCCTGCTAAAACAAAGTTTGAAAATTCAAACTGCCCCATCCCTGCTTGGTTCTAGATTCTGTGCAATTAAGGTTTCTGAGCTGATGGAGTTATTTGGGAAGCTTGAGCTTATGCGGTAGGTATCTCCAGTGGTTCCAAAATTACAACAATGGAATTAATGAATGTCATATTTCTGAACATTTCTCCAAGCCTCATGTCTTCTCCAGACGTGGGACCATGTGACAACCCATTTAATTGCCTCAAAAATGGAATCAGGCAGTCAGAGGTCACAAATTGTGAATTCACCCTCAAGATACCACCTTTGATGGGCTGCAGCCTCAAACACACTGTTACAGAGAATTGCTCAGTGCAGTGTTGGTTCCTTTAGGGCTAAAGTTGGCAGCTCCGTTTTCAAACTCTTGTCACCACTAGATGGCAGAAGATGACCGGGGACTACATCCAGAGGGAGCCGCCGGGACTGGCAAATTAAGAGAAATGCCACTGTGACCAGAAGTCACGCCTCGGAAACCCACCTCATCCATCGAAGACTTTTTACAGTCATCATCGTCATCGTCGTCATCACTCTCCGTGTCTGCTTCTCCTGTCAAATTGTAAGAACAGATCATGACGTAAGCAAGCATTTACAGGTTTGAAGCACAGGTAACGTGCATGACGAAAAATTTCCTGGCCAGTTGTCCTTTCATTGTTTTGAAATTACTCTTTTGGATATTTAAATTTTATGAATTATGGAGAATTACACTGACATTTTGAATATGGACTTTTCCCCCCAAAATGTGATTTGTGAATACCATTTGAAATTTCCAAACTCTATAAAAGATGTTTGTCTTCTTTTTATCTGTGTGTTTAGAAAAACATATGGCATCATATACACTTGGCTATCTTCGCCGCACGTAGCTGTACACATTCTCTTTCAGGGTCTCCATGACCCTATAACTGATAAACTATCACTTTCCCATCTTTCCCTCTTTTTTTCAGATTTTCAGACCCGACCCTTCCATTGGATGCGTGGCCAGTGCTCAGTGACTTTGTGGATACTTTCCAAAGGCCAGGGAAGACCTCATAGAAGTCAGGGTGGAGGACAAGAGCTGGGACAGGAACGGGGGCTATGGAAGCACACCTGACTCCACAAACACGTAAGGTACCAGCTGCATCCTGTGACTTGCCTGCAGGCTTACTGAACGGAGGCATCCTCCTCTAAACAACGTACACATCTTACAGAACAGTGACATTCTGTTTAAAAGGGCAGGATAAAATGGGTGAGCCGTTAAAATGATAACGCTTGGAAATCTACTTCAGTCAGATGTAACGCGGCTTCACATTTAACCAATGTATAGTCATTTCGATAGATTATTTTTCTCTCCAAAGATTAGATGAATGATTCCACTCGCTTAAATATTCATGCTAGTATGAGGCATTACACTCTTTCCAGCTCTGGGCTTCGGTCAGATCGAGTAATATCAGTCATGTAAAAAGATTTTCAAGTCAAAAGTAAAGAAATCAAGATGCTAAATTGTCTTTCAAGGTCCACTCGGTGCAATAGCACAATCATCCCAGTAGATGGCAATATTGGCTCAACAGTAAGGCAACTAACATGGGCAAGGCCCGCCCCTCCCTGCCTCCTGCAAGTTCTTCGAGGCCCTGCTCCATCTCCATAAAGGACACTGCTCACAGCACTGTCTCCAAGGAGCTTATGAATGCTTTCATTTGGCTGACAAAGTTCAATCGATTACTGAATGATAGCAAGTGAGCCAAGTATTCATGAAATAATCTTTAGAGGGAAAAGATGTCTGGGACCAACGTGACTTATTATTTACGGCTTGTTTATGAACGAAAGCCATACACAACCTTTATGAGGCTGATATTGTGTTAATCAGGCGAATCTATTCCACTTTGAACAGAAAACACATCTTATTCTATTGGAGCCACATTCTTTTAAGAGGTTGACACAGATTTTTTTTTTATAGTCAAATTTGTTGCCTCAAGTTTTAGTTAACTATTTTTTATGTTTTAATTAGAGAGGGGATTCTTTTTATTGAGTCACTTAAGAAGTTATTTGGCAGAACAGTGCTTCGCAGAACACAGCAAAACACCAGTCATTTCAAATAATCAAGGCATTCGCTGGGTTACGTGGGAAAGGAAGAATTTGTCTTCCTTTATTCTGTGAGTGGGGACCTGATTCCTCCCTCATAAGTTTTCGGAGGTACCTTGGAGGAATCTTACTGAACAATAAAAAAAAAAAAATTACTTTATCCTAGTCCTTTAAGACCGGTGCAGGGGCAAAGGGGCTCGATTTGGGGGAGGATCTGGCCAACAGGGGCCATAATAATTAGCCGAGCTTTAAAGTCAGAAACATTTCATGTTTTTTCAAGTTACTTGAATTCTCAGTACTGGACACATCAACAAACCAAATGGTAAATTACCTCCTAACTCAGGGGCCTACCTACATATTAAAATGTCCAAAAATTTCCATCCAAACAAATAAAGATTGTGCAACAGACGACGGGGCTAGCTTAGGAAATCTACCGAATCACTAACAGATTGCTGCTCTTTCTCTGAATTAAGCAATAATGTTCACTGTCTATAAAAATGATTATTTGTGTTATGCATCCAGTTAATACGAGGGAGAGAAGCAGGGAAGGTAGATGGCAGAACAAGAAGCTCCCACGTGCAGCGGAAGACACGGCTTACTCGCTAGCATCCACGGGGCAGAGTCTTGCTGGGAAAGAGGTGGCCTGTTGGTGACATTCGTTCCAAAACTTCAAAAAGAACATTCTTACTGAGAGCAAAAGTTATTTTTTGGAAAAAGAATCAGAATTGTGTAATAATGTCTGAAACACGCATTCAAATACAACCAAAAAAAAAAAAACACCTTTCAAAGAATTAAATAATGTCTGTTGATAAATATTTTAACCTAAACAATAAAAGCAAACAAAAGGAAAAAGAAGAAGAAAAGATAAATCAAAGTTTTGGCCAACCATTTTTTTTCCCTGATTGCCCTAGAGTTTATATTTTAATTTTCTTCAAATGATTTTAAAATCTTTTGACTGACATGTGAAAGGCACAAAGAAGTACACATGTCACACGTGTACTGCACGTAAACAGACTAAACAGAGCTTCGTAAACAGTGCCCAGAGCAAGAAACAAAACCGAACCAGTGTCTAAAACCTCCGTGGTCCCTTTCTAGTCACTTCTTCCCCAAGGGTAACCATCTCCGGAGCTCTAATGGTCCAGGTCAGTCCTGCCTGTTTCTGTCCTTGACATAAATGGAATCAGACAGTGGATACCTCCTTTTGTATTTGGCCTCTTTTACTCCACATTATGTTCCTGAGATCCATCCATATTGTTGTGGGCAGCTGTGGATCATTATTGCTGCCTATGAATGCGTGGCGTGAATATATCATGACTTATTTATCTGTTAATGGGCTGCTCTGAACACTGCTGCTTTAAGAAGTTCTTGTCCGTGTCTCTTGGTGAACGTCTGTATGCATTTCTGTTGAGTATATACCTAAAAATGGAATTCTCTGGGGCCCAGAGGTTCAGCATAGTTTCTGTAAATACTGCCAAGCAATTTTTCCAAAGTTTGATTGTTCCAGTGTGAGCTAAACTTTTTTCTTGAAGAACTCCCTAGATTCGAGCTTAAAGTTTCCTCTTCTTGTTCAACCTCCAACCAGGAGATCTTTGCAATGCGCTTTTCAAATGGCCAAGATTCTGACTGTGGTTGGAAAAGAACCTGAACTGAATGTCGAATATTTCAGAGGAAATGGGGGCCCACTTTGAATTCTTTTTTCATCAATCACAAAAATCAATTTCAATTTAATCTAAAAGAAAACGAATAATATTAAGCATCGCCTAGTAGCTTTCACAGATCATTCATGTAATGTTACCATTTTGCTTTTTTAAAGAGCCCTGTAGAATATGGGTAAATTGAATGGCTCAGAACCTTTTAGCAGATCATCAGTGAGAAGGCATCTGGTCACCATCCAGACCTACAGATACTGTCAAGAAATTGTTGCCCTTGAGAAGCTTAAAATGATGTGGTCACTCCAAAGACTATTTGGCTTACGTGGCAGCCAGAATCCTGGCCTCCCCAAAATGTCCACGCTCCATGACTGTTCCTGTGTCCTGTGACCACAGGGCAAGAGGGACTTTGTATATGAGATTAAGTGAAGGACGTGGAGACGCGGGAGACCCCTGGGTTATTCATATGGGTCCAACGTAATGATACGAGTTATCAAAAGCAGAGGAACATTTTTTTCCCCAGCTGTGGTCTGCGGGAGATACGACAACAGAAGGCGCGAGATGGGACCCTGCTGGCTCTGAAGCCGAAGGAAGGGGAGCATAAGCCCGTGGATGTGGGCAGCCTCTAAAAGGGGGACAAGCAAGGAATAGGGCTCCCGAGAGCCTCCAGAGAGGGGAGCAGCCCGGTTGACCCGGAGTTCAGCGCAGTGAGGCCACCTGGGCCCTCCCATCCTGCAGGAACCAGGGGGGACAATTTGTGTAGTTTTAAGCCACCGAGTGTGTCGCAGAACCAGAAAACCAACCCAGATGGAAACTAACTGTGCCCAAGGAGAAATGTGACACGTCCTTCCAAGCTCAATTCAGAGCAACGACTCCTAAACCCACACAAAACAGCAGCAGGAGAGCCGCCCGCCGCTCACCGGCTCCCGGGGACGAGGGCTCGAACACGCTGGAGGAGTCGCTGCACGTGTTGGAGGCTTGTTCCGAGAGCTTCTTTTTGCCACTTCCTTCCGATGACTTGTGTGATTTCTTCTTATTTTTCACCAAGATTTTGTACATTAAATCCATAGGGCTTGGAAGAGGAACTCCAGATTCCAGCTAATGGGAAGAAAAGCACATTCTTTAAAAATACCGACCCTTCCTCTTAGATTTCCTCCCCAACCCCCCAGCACAGCGCTAGCGATGCGGAGCTTCTAGATCATTCCTTACTGCCTTCCAAACAGCTCATTCAGCTGCTCTAAGAGTGTCCTGCCTGGGGGCGGGTCCACAGGGCTTCCTTTATTCACATGAGAGGTATATTTTCATTATTGTCTTCTTTACTTTTCTATGAGAAATCTACACGCTTAAAACTATAAACATGCATTGGGAGATTTGGTGTGCTCACTCGAAGTTTCATGAGTTTTCTGATGGACCCTATAAATCCAACCATCTTGCTATAAGACAGATAAGAAAGCCTTGACCTGGATTTTTCAAAGGAGGAAAGCCAGTTAAGGTGCGGCATCTGCCAGGAAGATGGATGGGGAAGACAGGCAGGAGCTTCCAGGCAAGCCTGTAGAACCAACTTTTCAGATGCAGTTTAAAAACAGCAAAATCCGCATCCCGGCACGAAGCGGTTAAGCTGCATACCGTCTTGGCATCAGCAGAAGTGGACGGGGTAGCTTCAGATTTCCTTACCACCCTGAGATGCAAGCTATTTGCAAGGCTTCTTTCTAGCGTGTCCAGCTTGTGCATCTAATGGGAAAATCAATTTCCCACGAGAGAGTTATTAGATGCTGTATCAGAGAGTCTGTGTGCAAATCCCAAGGCGGGTTATTTTTAGAAAGTCTATGAACCCCTGTGGGCTGGTCCTCTATTCTTCACTTGCAACCAGCGGGAGCTGGTGTGAAATCAGGTACGAATGTGTGAAGACTGTGGAAAAGGGCTGAAGAGGGAAGAGGCTACTTTAGGATATTTCTGCTACTTTCCTTCCCAAGGCAGGGATGTTACCCCGGCAGTCGGAGGCCCAGGTTCTGCTGGGCACGTGCGAGGGAGCGAGGGGTGGCCAGCAGGGACAGGGCGGAATGTCATCGCGCCACCTGCAGTGTCCCATTTTGCTGACCCATTTCTTTCGAAGGGGGCGTGATGCGGTTCCCTGGGAGGTGATCTGAGCCTATCCCCTGGGAACCCCTCTGTGGGCCGATTGTGATGGCAGGAATTCTGTGGCCGTGACCGGCTCAGGTAGGGCAGTGAGGGAGGGAGAAGACTGTGGGTAGAGCAAAAGGACAGACACACATCTCCCCTCTTTGACGGGCACCCTGCTGGCATCCCCTGGTCAGAGAGCTCATTGCCAATCACATGGATCCTATGCCAAACATAAACATGGAAAGGATGTAAGGAAGTCTCCCCTTAACCCAATCACACAGAAAGTGTGGGTTCCTTTAGGATGAACATCAAAGCTGCTTACTGGGTACTTTTCCAGTGGTTCCATGAGAAGGGCATCCCCGAAGATCAGTCGGCAATACTCCGCCATCTTGGCCTGCTGCTTTGGGCTGGGGAGGGGGAGAGGAAAGAAAGCAAGCAAGGGGGCTCAGTCACAGAAGCCATCATTACTTCCTGTCATCAGTTACAGACACATCGCTTCCTCCTCCTATCCTTTAGAATTGCTTTTATCACTGTAAATCCCTGTTCACAATTCTGACGCATGTGGACGTGAATATCCCACACACAGGTGGCTCGTCCCAAAGCCACCTGCATGGGCACAGATGGAGGGGACAGCAGGTCACCTGCCTGTCACTGTATTCTTGAATGTTCCAGAGTTAATGACTCAGTTCTTCCTGTTTGATTTCCAGATTTGAAGTCAAATGCCAGATACTTGGGGGTGGAACTCATTCATGACTCTATGTGAATTCTTTGGTGAAATCTGTCTAACTGACAGAGGTGCACTGCCAAGAAGTGTTTACAAGGAGGTGAGGGAATGGAGGAACAGAGAGAGAGAGAGAGATCTCAAAATGTACAAGAAAAAAGGCTGACAGGCAGAAGTGTGTCCACTTGGGAGGGGGTCCTGGAAGAAAGGCAAGGGAAGCAGGCTCCTTGGGGAGGGGTGCCTGCAGCCCTTTTGTGCCCAAGAGGGAAGCAAGGGTGGTATCAGCCTGATGAGGTACCAGGGGAAAGGCTGGAGTGGCTGGGTTCATTGAGCCACTCACCAGGCTCTCAACTGCTCAGGATCTATAAAACGAGGAGGAAAATTACTGTTCTTGGAAAGGGGCAGAGGATGCTGAGAAGATGAAGTAATAGATGCCAACGCCTTTGAAATGTAACATGATCCCAGCGTGGCAAGGCAGCCTCCACCAGCCAGACCAGACGGCAGAGCCCGCGCACGTGTCGACACGGTGGATGCGAGGAAACATCCATAGTCTTTCAATACTCCTGATTCCCTGACCTTTTCCAAAAGCAATTCTCATTCTGCTCTGCAGGATGTTAAATATCATTATAAAGGTACCTAATTCCATCGGGTTTTATGGGCCATGATTTTGATCTACAGGCTGTCGGACCTGATTTCCAGTAGATGTCTCTGTGTGCTGCTGTGTTAGTACATTTCAGCAGAACTGGGGCTGTAGTAAGAATAAGTAAATGATAAAAAGCCTTCTTTACTACATTTAAAATCAGTTATTCAGTGTGGTTCTTATTTTCCTTCCTTCTTCCATGACTGTTTAGCCTGGATCATGGACTGTTTTTTTTTCTCCCCAGGAAGAGGGGATGCTTTTGGGGTTCAAGTCAGATTGTGATGGTTCACAGGGAAAATCACTCTTTATATCTCCTTTTAAAGCATATATTTTGTGGGTCAGATGAGTTCTCTGGGCTTCAAATAGGAGCCCAAGGCCACTGTTTTCTTGAAACTGCAGGGAAAGGCAAAGGAGAGGTTCACAGAACTTGCCAAGCCCTATGTACGTAACAAACTCCCACCTTCTCATCATGCCTTTCTTGACCCGAAAGAGATTTTACTGTGTGGCTCATGCAGCCCTCGGAATATCCTGCAGCTTCCTCAGCAGTGGGACCGAGAAAGGATGGGCCACCTGCCCATCAGAGAACAGATCCTGGAAAGCCCTGGGGGTGACTGTTTAAGGAGAACGTGTTATGGTTGGGGAGCAAGCAGAAACATGGCTGATTTGGGCACCCACAGTTCAGAGACCCTCGCTCAAAAGACAGATAGCCCCCCGGGGGCTCCACCAGGCCAGCAGACTCTGTGCTTGCAGCTGAGACAAGTCCATTTGTGCTGGACCTACACTTTCCAGGTTGCGCAAAAGAAATTGTCCAAACCGGTCACATCACTCTCACAGAATCATGCTATGCCACAGAGCTTCGCTCTTCCAAGTGTGGTCCACGGATCAGCAACATCTGCAGTGCTTGGGGCTGGTTAGAAATGCAGATTCCAGGCCTCCTGGGAAGGCAGGCAGATCCTGAGTCAGAATCACTGGGGAAGCGGGCGGGGCTCAGGAGTCTTAGGAAGCCCTCTGGAGATTCTGATTCACACTCAAGTTTGAGAACCAGTGGTGGATTAACTCAGTCACCAGTTACTTACTAAGCAGATGACATTTTTCTTAAGTGTTGGAACTCGAGAGCCCCAGGTTGCTCTGGAGTGAAAAGGAAGGGGTTTGCCCTAACACTCCACTTTCAGAATTTCTAGTGGAGCCATGTTCTCACCAGTAGAGGGATTTTGGGGTGATGAGCCAGGTGTCCCTAAGCAGGTGACAGGCAGAGTCCTCTGTCAGGCAGTCCCCACATCAGGCCCTGGGCTGTTAATGCTGCATGTGGCAGGGCCCTGTCCCCAGCTCCCCATTCACCGAGCTGGGAGTGGAGCCCTGGAACCTGCATTTGTAACAAGCCTCAGGTAATTCTGAGGCAGGTGGTTGGTTCATGGACCACGGTGTTTGGGGCTGTGCTCTGACACTTCCTCAAATCACCCCGGGGTCTCAAGAAAATGACAATTCCGAGGCAGAGTCTGGGGTGGGGACCGAGACGCTGCATTTCCAACAAGCCCCGCAATGATGCAGTTCCTCCTAGTCGATGGCTCAGTCTTGCTTTGAAGACCCAGGGTCTGCGTGTGACCTAGACTTCCAAAACCCTGCTTTGACATCCACTGAGACAGAGACAACAAGAGGCAGGAGTCCAGGAGGAAAGGAAAACGCGCTGTTGGGGATCAGGCCCTTCACGCTCTCTGCAAACACACTTGCCCACCTGACCAGGAACTGGGTCCGAGCAGAGAGCAAACTGAGCAGAAAAAGTCGGAGGAAAACAAAGCAACTTTAATTGAGGGTCAGAATTGCAGAAACAAGTCTTGACGTTTGCGATGAGAGAGAGAAAAAACTCCTGAAGCACTGAGAGCATCAACATGGACTCCCACGGAGATGGAGTTAGAGGAAAATATCCACAGATGCATTTTGAGCTTCGGGCCAGAGCAGACACACCTGGACACAGGAAAACACCTGGCAGAGGGGTCAGTTTTCTGACCGAAGAACATGCCCCACCCTCCAAGCTGAACTAAACCAACCTCCTTCTCCACAGAGGAGGACCTCCGACTCCTGAAAATGAAGGCCCTTCTCCAAAACTTCACATTCTCAGCGGCTGAACCAGAGCTAGTGGTCCCTCCATTTGAATTCAGTGTAGAATTCCTGTAATGAAAACGCTAGTTCACAAGTTAGGTGGCCTATCCGTTAACTGGGACTTTTTTTTTTTAATTTCAAAGTCTCATTTTTAGAAATTGAAATTCAGGTGCAGGGGTGAAGCTCAGGAATCTGCATTTTATGGGATCTGATGTAGCAGGTGGAGAACGGTCATGGCAGATCTCCCCTCTGTTGTCCATTGATGGATGGTTGCAAATATTTGGAGATAAAAACCAGAAAATTCAGTGGCTGCCTTCCTTCCTGTGTGAGTTTGTTTCGGGACTGTGGCTCAGGTGAGCTGGGACCAGGGGTCTGAATCTGGTATTTTGGATATGCAGCACAGAAGGGGGAAAACAAAACTGTTGGGGGAGGTGGCAAACAGGTTTCAGATGTGTTTAGGGGTGTGTGTCCCTGTGTCATTGTGTTGAGAAGGATTCTGAGGTTTTATTTATTTAGTTCAGGGGAAAGAGAACTGTAACTGATGAATGATGTCTGTTACTGGTTCAGCCATGAGGTGGGACCTTCCCACATGTCAAGCATATGGTTCCACCAGCAAAGGGAAAGCTTGTAGTTTTTCTTTGGGTGTGTGACTGTCCATCCAGGAAAGAACCATAGCTGAATGACTTTGTATGTGAAGTGCAAGGACAATGAAAAGATGAAGCCAAAACACTCCCTCCCACGATGGAATTCAGCATCTTATTATTTCTCTGCCATCTGATTATCTCAAAGGTTTGGAATAAATATCATGGCACCCTGGGAAGGCTGTTTTCCTGTTTTCTTTAGTTATTCATGCATTATTAATGAACTTTTAATAGCTAAATTTCTCATATTTTAAAACCAGAAAGGGCTGGATTATGGTACGATCTTTTTTGATTTTGTGTACAGTGTGGATTGAGTTTTCATGCGCAGTTTGGTTCTCTGTATGATTGATGTTGAAGACAAAAAAAAAAAAATCCTGTGGTTAAGAGGCACAAGCCGCCGAAATGGGAAGATCGGCAGGCAGTCACCTTGTGGGATGCTCCAGTGGTCCTAGCCTGCTGTTTCGATGGCTCATGATGCTTTTGCTTAGGTGTGGGGGGTGGTGTTGGTTAAACAGGTGAGTTCTGAAGCCACAAGAGCTAGATTTGAATCTTCACTCTGTCACATTTTAGCAGCATGGCCTGGGGCAGGTTACTCACCCTCTTTAGGATTCAGTTTCATCATTAATAAAAACAAGGATAATCATAATAATATTTATTCTTAGGAGTACCTGTGTTAGTGGTAAGGGTTACATGAGCTTCCACTCCACACATAATATACACTCAATAACTGTTAGCTGTTATCATGTTTCTGGTGGTCGATACCTCTCCGGCTAGCTTACGAGAGAATTTAATGTAGCAGGTGTGACAATCAAGAATGGAACCAGAACTTTTCACTTTGTCTAACTGATAAAGAGACATTTCTCGAAGAAAGTAAATGTGCTAGATTTGGAGATATTGCTCCAAAAAGGAAATGACACATTAACCAGTCTAGGAACTATAGTGCCTGAAAATGAGGTGCTAAAAGCATTATTAGGGGCCAGTTACAAATGGACAGTCCGAGATGAGGAAAGTCCTGTGCAAACCCGACCTGTCTCAGCAAGCAAGGAAAACTACAGCGACTAAAGGGGGTGTTGCTCCCTTTGGGTAGAAGAGAAATAGCAGTGAAACAGAATAAATTCTCTTCTCTTCAGCCAGCCCTTGGAAGTGCTAGAAAAACCATGCGCCAGATGATTGCATTATTCACTGGATGATTGTCTCCTAATGAAACAGACTCATGAGCTGGTAAATGTAATATAGATTTCCTGAGGGCAAACTACAAATACGGATAGTTCTAACTTGCTTATTTCAAAATAAGATTCCCTCTCCATGTTTGCATTAACCGATGATCACCTTTACCTACTTCGAAGTAATTCAAGCTGAAATTTGGTCCCGACCAAACTGGTTCTTTAAGGTTTAGTGAATTCCTTAAGAATTAGTGAATTGAAGCGTGTGCTGCAAATTAATTGGACAAAGGGAACAGTGACCTGGGAAAGACTTTTGATAGGAAGGAGGATTAAAAGAACTCAGGAACTTGTGAGCCAAATTAGGACAAGGGTTGTTGGCTTTTCGTTGAGAAAATGGACTTAGGTCTTTGAAATATAAGAGAGCTTCATGAAGGCTCTTCTGAGCAGTGATGGTCACACTACCTAGTCTTCAGACATTAATCCCATGCACTAGAATTTTAGTTTCTTGAATTCTTATGCAATAAAAATGAGACTCTTTCATTTGGAGGCTCTTTAAATTGAGTAACTTTGTGATAAACTAATATCCACGCATCCGATATAAACATGTCTTACTCTCTGGTCCTTTGTCGTAAAATGACTATGAGTTAAGTCAAAATTCCCTCCTTCTTTGTGGAGCTCAGCAAAAAAGTAAAGGCTATTTTGAAACAGGCCAAATATTAACCAACAGGGGAAACATGGAAAACAGGAAGGAGGGAGAATCTGGTGGTGTGAGCTCTGTGTAAGTGCAAAGTGGCAGAACACAATTGGTAATTTTCCCTCCACCAGCTCCAACGGGTACAGAACTGGCCATGTTGGCGTGGTGGCAAAACTGACGATAAATTCGCAAGCCATGAAAGGAGCTAACGAAGGAGGATTATAAAAGCGGCCCACTGAAATAAAGGCACGTGTTATATAAGGAAATGTGCCTCACTGCATTGTAAAAAGAGGAGTCCTTAATTTAAAGTCCTACTATGGCATGAAAATAGATGCCAGGAGTCCAACGGATCATTCTAATGTTAATGAGGTTTAAATGAACGAATTCCATCACAGACAGAGGAAAACACGCCACTTAATGTATAGTTGAGGAACACTATGAATAGTGTCAGATAATCTTAAATCTGATGAACAATGACGAAACATGCCGTATTGGGGGAAAACACGCCCTTTTGGATGTGTTGGATACTTACGAATCCACGTGGTTCTCAAATGAAAGCAGAATTGGGAAGGGTGACGTCTTAAATGCACACTCAGCAATCGCTTCTATTACTTCCTGAAAAATGAGAACACGTATATTCAATTTGCCAGAATTTCAATGTGTATTTTTTTTCCTTTGGGGCTATATCCATGAATATGGATGTCTTTTTCATTCTTAGAATTGCATCAAATGGTCTAACTGGCTACAGGGGGGTGTGCATGCTTCTGGGCTATAAATTTTCTTCACTTTGACTTAACAAGGGAAAGGGAAGAAAAGTGGACTTGGACGGAGAGGGAGCCATCACTGTGAAGGAGAATGGTTCTTCTATTTGCTAATGATATCTACTTTTTTTTTTAATCATAAAAGAAATCTAATCACATTATAAAAATTTTGGACAAGAAGAGAAGGCACACATTTTCACCCATCAAGTCACCCTGGCAATCAAAGCACTGTTGGCATTTGGTTATATTTATTCATAGTTTGTTTTTCATGTATTTGTATAACTTAGTTTTAATTACAGTAAATACTCTGTGTTTTTCTAGCATCATTAGGAGATATAATTCACGCATTTAAACTATGCAACTAAATAGTTTTTAATATTCACAGGGTTGTGCAACCATCACCCCAGTCTAAGTTAGGACATTTTTATCATCCTCTCCACCCCCAAAAAATTCATGCACCCATTAGCAGTCACTCCCCATTCCCTCATCCCCACCCCACACACTCAGACCTAGGCACCACAATCTACTGTATGTCTCCATAGATTTGCCTACTCCAAACATTTCAAATAAATGGAATCATCCAATATGTGGCCTTTTACGTCTGGGATCTTTCACTGAGCGTTCATTTAGGGTTCATCCATGCTGTAACCCGTATCAGTACTTCATTCCTCAATCTGTATTTTAATAAAAATTCTATGTCATAGCTTTAATATCTGTATGAAAATCTAGGGAGAAGCAGTACCATCACTGATTTAACCACTACCCAGTTGTTGGACAGACATATTTGAAGGGCTATCATTCAAGGAGTTCTACAAAAAAAACTCTTCATTTTTTTTGCTAATAATTTTGAATTATTTTCAAGGAATGAATTTTCAGAAAGGGGAATTATTAAATTGAAGAATAGGAATATTTTTTACAGTCTCCTGTGTGTCTCCAAATTACTTTTCATCTTAGATTGCCTAGAGTAAACTATGAAGGATCAGATTTCAATGCATATTCACCAGCTTTGGTCATTATGTTTTCGAAATGCTTTTCTTATTGAACTGGTATTAAAATATGATCTCATTTATTTTAATTAGATCACCATCAATACTACTGTGGTTTCATATGCTTTTTTTTTAAGTTGCATTTATTCTTTGCATTTTCTCCTTCCAAGTAGGAATTTCCACTCTCATTCTTTATGCCTGAGCCTTTCCCACTATCTTCTCTACCTCCCTTAAACAATTCATAGCTTCCTTTATATCCACACCAGAAAGCTATTTCCCTGGCCCCACAGTATAAATAAGACTTTCTAATTCTGTACCACATTTGCATATATCCTCTAAGAAGGATTTGCCTGCATGGAGCAAAAGCATCACTCACTGTTTCTTAAAAGTGAATTCAAAGATTGCTTTTCGTACATAATCAGTTTAACTTCTATGATAGTTGATAACCATCAAGACAAGTGCACTATAAATAGCAAGCAACACCCAGATTTTTAAATGCTTTATGTAATATATTTGAGCATAGGCTTCAGATTCAATAGGCTTGTGTTTGACTCCTTCTTAGCCTTCCAAGCTGTGTGACCTTGGGGAGAATCATTAGTGCCTCTGTTCATGGGCTTCCTGGCTTGTAAAGTGGGAGTGATAAGCCTTATTCCACAAGCCTCTTGCAAGGATGCAGCGAAAGCAGGTAAAGGACCAGCTCCTGATGGGCATAATAGTCTCAAATCAACTAAGGTTACTCACCTTGCTGGTGCCTCCCTCCCTCCCTCCCCATTCACCTGAAATCCAACTAATACAAACAATAGCTGACATTAAACGAGCATTTATTACCTTCCAGACACATATCTTATTTCATGCTAAAAACATTCCTTAAGCAAAATGTTATCGGCCATCTTACAGATTATAAAAAGAGAGGCTTAGAAATATTAACCAATTTTCCCAAGGTCACAGCCAGGAGAGTCCAAGAAACTCCAGGAAAGTTTGTTAGACTCTAGAATTTATGCTTTTAATCACTGCCGTAACTCACATGCAGCTAATGACCTTCAGCACGTAAGATCCACCCTCAAAAGAACTGGGAATAGCTATCATAAAGGAAGTGGCTGATAAATGTGAAAAAAAAGGGGGCTAGATTTTGTTTATTTCCTAAATTTGGCCCTGTTTTATCAGCTACAAGCAAAACATGAGAGCCATTCTTGACTCCTCTTTCTCTTATATCTTTCAATTCATCCCCAATCCAGTCCGAAACGTATTCAGAGTATAACCACGTATCAGCCCTTCCACCTCTGTCATCCTGACCCAAAGCCTTTGCAATAACTGCTGTGATAGATTTTGTCATCAATCCCACATATTCACTGTCCCTTCCTGTGAGATCTGTTGACAAGAGGCATGACCCCGTGTTCTGTTTTGGTCAGTGAAATGTGTGTGAAAATGACGTGTGGCACCGCTGTTGAGCAGAGTCTTCGAAAGTCATCTTGGGGTTCTCCCATGTCTCCCTCCCCTCTGCCATGAGCCCAGTGATGTCACAGACTGAGGCTCTTCTTTCTCTATGGATTGCAGACAGTGTTCATCACAGCAACAGTCAACATCTAACCTGGGCAAGAAATTAACCTGTGCGGTTCTAAACTACTGAGATTCTGGAGTTTCTTGTTTTTGCAGTAAAACCTAGCAGAGATGGACTGATAAAGCCATATAATTGCTTCCCTGGCTTCTGTGTTTGCCTCCTATGTTATCTACCACAGCCAGAATGATTGCTCCTAAACATGTCAGATGATTTCACTTCTTTGGAGTCAAATTTCAAGGGCCTTCCATCTCACAGAGAGAAATCCAAGTTCCTTATCAGATCTGGCACCTGCCACCTCACTCAATGCATCTCTGTTTCCTGCTCACCAGTGCTCACCCTGGTACAGTTCCCTGACCTTCTTGCTTTTCCTCGAATATACCAAGCATGATTTTATCTCTTTGTTCATCTTTTTCATTTCTTTGTTCATCTTTGTTACTTCTATCAGGAATACTGTCATCTGAAAGCAAGGCTTACTTTCTTAATTTGGGGGGGTGGTGATCTCTGCTCAGATGTCACCTCACCACAGTCTTTCTCTCACCATCCTACTGGAAAAGAGCATATACCTCTAGACCTTCTTTGCGTTCAATGCTAATCAATGTTGTCTTAAAGAGATATCTCCACCTGCCATATTGTGTGTTTATTTTGGACTATTTCTCCACAGAGAATGTAAACTTCTTGAGGGCAAGTACTTAGTTTTCTCCATTGCTCTGTCTCTAAGATGTTGGAAGTACTAAAGAGCTTTCTAGATGATCACTAAATAATTACAAATGAATAAATAAACTCTTAAAATCATTAATAGAAGAGAAACACAATTTATCTAGTTGTGTTCCCATTTATTCCTCTATTGACTCTTTAAGAAGTCAGCACAATGATCCAGCAATCCCATCCCTGGGCATGTATCTGAAGGGAACTCATTCAAAAAGATCCATGCCCCCGCAATGTTCATAGCAGCACTATTTACAATAGCCAAGACATGGAAGCAACCTAAATGTCCATCAACAGATGGCTGGGTAAAGAAGTTGTGGCATATTTATACAATGAATTATTACTCAGCCATAAAAAAGAATAAAATAACGCCATTTGCAGCAATATGGATGGGCCTAGAGATCATCAGTGTAAGTGAAGTAAGCCAGAATGAGAAAGAAAAATACCATATGATATCTGAAAAAAGAAAAAAAGAGGACACTAATGTCCTCTTTTTAGTCATTTGTGAGACTGCCATGGTGGAAGCTGTGGGTGCCACCCAGACAAAACCCCTGGCATCCACTTCAATCTTAAAAAATCTAAAAAAAGAAATCTAAATCTAAAAAAAGAAAAAAAAGAGGACACTAATGAACTCATCTACAAAACAGAAACAGACTCACAGACATAGTGAACAATCTTACGGTTACTGGAGAAAAGGGGTGGGAAGGGATTAATTTGAGAGTATGAGATTTGCAAATGTTAGCCACTATATGATAAAAACAGATTTAAAAAGCAAGTCCTTTTTGTATAGCACAGGGAACTATATTCAAAAATTTGTAATAACCTTTAATGAAAAAGAATATGAAAATGACTATATGTATGTATATTCATGACTGGGACATTGTGCTGGACACTGGAAATTGACACACTGTAACTGACTATACTTCAATTTGAAAAAAAAGAAATTTGAAAAAAAAGGGTCAGCACAGTTTTTCCATAAAGGGCCAGACAGTAAGTATTTTAGGCTTTGCTGGCAGTATGGTTTCTGTGACAACTATTCAACTCTGCCTTTGTAGCCCAAAGCAACCACAGATAATATGTAAACACACTGATGTGTCTATGTGCCAACAAAACTGAATTTACAGAAGCAAGTGACAGGCTGAATGTGGCCTGCAGAACATAGGTTGTCAGCTCCTGAACTCGTCTGATCGTTGGCTTAAGCAAATCTTAAAACTCGACTGTAACTGAAGGAAAATGTAATCTGTTACAGAAATTTGAATGTCGATTCCATACTCGTTAACTTCAACACTTGCATGGCCAAAATTTCCAATCAAGGTCTAGAAAAGGTCTCTCAAGTGTAAATGTAAAAGATAGTATAGTTGGTCTTCGGTAACTTTGACTGTTTGCAAACCGTTCCAACTGCCTTTAATATGGAGGGCTGGTTGCAGACCCACCCCATCAGTATCTGGGCCAATGGAAATCAGGCCTGGAGCTGCGTGAGAACCCATGGGCCTGTCTCTCTATCCTTGGCCAATGAAATGTCTGTGTTTTTCTGGCGCTTGTAGGGAGCTCATGCTCCCACCTGTCTTCCTTGCTCTCTGGGTGGGGTTCTCTCTTCCCACAGCAGGGATGCTGTGTCCTGGACTGGGTTCTGGGGATCCTGGACCTTCCTGACTCGTGTCTCCTCCTTCTCCCTTTTTCCGGCCTCTGACGCTGTGTGCTTCTGGTCTTGGGCACTTGATTTAGGACCCCACAATTGCAGTGAAGCCTCTAAGATCACCAGTTACACCCTTCTCAGCTCCCACTGGGCCTCTTCCCAAGGCTGGGCTCTGTTTCATTTGCCACATGGATTGTGCTCCTGGCCTCCTCCTGGAGGTGAAGTGGATGCCAGGGGTTGTGTCTGGGTGGCACCCACAGCTTCCACCATGGCAGTCTCACAAATGACTTCATTCAACCTCCACCTCCTGCTGACTTAATAAATCCTTGCATATATAATACCACTAGCATTATCTTTACAGAAAGAAAGCTAAAGTGTGGCTCTAAACATTACAGTTATAATATCGGTAGCTAACATTTATTGAGCTCTCACTGAATGCTACGCATTATTCTAGGTGATGTCTGTGTGTTACGTAGGGTCACTGAGCATTCACAGCACCCCCAGGAGGTAAGCACCATGTCATCTCCATCTTCTCATAAGGAGGAGGCTCATCTAACCCTGGCGGTCAGCTCCCGTGCTGCATCTGAAGTCCTCCTTTCTCTCTCTTCTCCCAGCTTCTCCCTCTTGCCTCTGTCCATCTTCACCATAAGTCTAGCCACCAGCTTAGGATACCTTTTCGAAACTTTCAAGAAACCATTTACTGAATTTCATCTCATAACTTTAGTCTGGAGCACCTGAAAACTCCAGAAGTTCCCTCAGGAGACTTTTGGTTGTTCATACCTTTGGGGTATTTTCTTTGCATGGTGCACATGATCACTGAGGATGAGCAAACTCCTCGTAGGTTTTATGTCTGGTCCTTTCACATAAGCTATCCTTAGTGGACAGTGGGTATAAAACCACTTGACTGCCCAATTGCTCCTCATTGAGCCAAAATCATTTTTTCATAGACTTCTAATACTGGATTCAATAATCTATAAACCATATGGCTCAATTACTAACCTCCAGTGGGAAAAACTGCCCTTGAAATCCTTTATCCTTGACAGATAACAGCAGGGTGTATTTGGAGATCCATTTTATGGGAGCATTTGTGTAGCAGTTAAATTGCATCCTAAATTATTATGACTCCTCTCAGGGAATGAAGCTTTATTTTCAGAAATGCTCCATTTAACCACATACTAAATATATTTTCATCATATATTTTATCACATAACTCAGTTTTCTGTCTTCGACAATGGCTGGTTATGAAGAGGTGCCTGAGAGGGGGAAAAAGGAGTAGTGATGGGGGGGTGGATATCCAGTCGGGGCGGGTGGATATCCAGTGAAGGGAGGAAGGAGATTAAGTGGGAGCAGAGAGAATGCAGACCAAGTGGCGAATCACTATGTCATGACCATCGGGAAGACTCGGACAATGAGGCAGAGGAACCGAAGAGCAGATATATGGGACAGATGATAAATAAATCCAGAGTGCAACATAAAAAGTCCTCCATAAAGAGGCTGAGTTACAGCGTGCCCCCTTCCCCAGAACACAACCATTTATTTTGGCCCCTATAATAAACAGGTGGGAAATGCCAATAGGAAATTTTGCTCCTGGAGGTGTATCATAAGATCACACTGAAGCTTTCCAGATTACATAGACTGGGGGCAGATAAACTATGTGATGTAAAAATGACAAACTCTTGCAATCAGTTTATTTTGCTGCTGCAATACACACTGTGGTTATAGAACATCGTCTCATTACACCGTGAAGATCAGGTCCAAATATATAGGGCAGCCTCAAATGGCAAACATTGGGAGAATCTTTTCACTGCCTGCTGATATGTGGAATGTCACATGTGAAACAGAGAAAGACAAAATGTATTTATCTGATGAACAGAGGCAGGGAAGACTAAAAATGAAGGCTAGAGTATAATTTGTCCATTTGTTTGGGGTGGGAAAAATCACTTAAAAAAATTTATTCAGTACCTACTGCATGCCAGGTTCTTTTCAAAGTGCTCAGGGAATACAGCAAAGATCCCTGTGTTTGTGGAGCTCAGATGCTGGTAGAAGGAGACAGACAATGAAGAAGAAACATAATAATTGAGTAAATTAAGCAAGGTGGTAGAAGGTGGTAAGTCCTACTTGGTAAACAGAAGGAATGAGACAGCGGTGGGCGTATCAGGAGTGTGGCATGACGGCTGGTCACACACAGTATTAGAGTGGTCACTGGAAGCCTCACTGAGAAGGTAGCATTGGAGACAGGCTTCAAGGAGGTAAGCGGTGAGCCATGCAGATTTCTAGGGGAAGAGTGTTTCAGGCAGAGAGGACGACCTGTGCAAAGGCCGTGAAGCGGGACCTGCCTAGCACGGTCAGGGTCAGGGTCAGGGTCAGGGTCACGGTCAGGGTCAGGGAACAGCATGGAGGCTAGTGGAACTGCAGCTGAATGAGTGAGGGGGAAAGTGGTCATGAGGTTGAGGGGAGAGATCACAGAGGACCTTGTTCCCCATTTCTCTTCTTATCCTTTCTGACAAAGTCATTGTAGACAGCGGTTCCTGGAAAAGCAGACCACACGCGCTGACAGTCATGCAGAGCACGGCTGGGACTTGGGTGAGACAAGCGAAGCAAAGTGCAAAACTGAAAGACACACTCATCCTCAGTGCCCGCTCTGCATTTACACAATGAAATAAGCACCTCCTTACATTTCGTATGCGAGGTTTCTTGCTAACCTCAAGTCCCAGTCCTGATGCAGAGAATTCCTGCTCTATTTGTCCACAAAACAGGTTGGCATTTCTACTCCTCACACTCATCCTTGCCTGCCTCCAACCCATCTCTGCAAGAATGATCTATCCTGCAAGTGCACATTCGCAGGAAGTGTCACTGTACCAACCAACCACCAGGATGATTTCCTGCTCTTTTTCGGCCACCCTCTCCCACCCCCAACTCCAGCAGGCAGAGAGAGGAAGCAGTGTTCTGGGCTAGATATAGTCTTTTAGTCTCTAAATCTGTCAGCAAGTGTGTGTGTGTGTGTGTGTGTGTGTGTGGCTGAGAAGCCGTGCTTCCAGAGCCCGGAAAGAGATGTTCGATCAGCCCCTGACTCTGGGATCACAGATGTGCCTGAAGGACCACTTGTACAGTCGAGTGCACAGGGAGAGTCACTCTAAGCTGACTTGATGGCCGAGACCAAAAAGTCAATGCTTCACATAAAGTAAACATGGGTGTTTACCTTCCCCCAGTGGTCCTCCCCGCCACAAAGGAACGCAAAGAACCTTGAGGATTATAAGTGTTTAAGAAAATATAATTGTTCCTCACATGGACTCGTAAGGGACAGCAGGTAGGCGCTGGTGGCCCCCCTTGCAGTGGGCGGGTTCTCAAGGCTCTAGGTCCCCTAGCTCAGCAATGGCTCCATCAGGATGTGCCATCTCCCCCTCCAGCATCCTCTCCATCCATCGACAGACAGATGAGCCCAAGTTGCATACACTGCACACCAGGGTTGTCTGTCCTCCACTTTTTAAAAAAAGAGTCCAACCAAGCTGGTATCTTTGATAGCTGAAAAGGGACAATGGCAGGAGTCAGGAAGGTGGGGGACTATGGAAATGGAGTAAAAGCCCATTGATTTTCCATTGAAGAAAACCAAAAGACCTTAAAAGTGCTTAATTTCAGGAGTGGATACAACTTTTAAAGATTTTGATCAGAATTAAGATCAACCTATATTAAACTTTGTTGTAAAATTTAGTGACGGGTGCCAGTTTTCACTAATTACTTACTGTACTGTAGCCTAAATTTAGGAAATCGTGAAAAGTCAAATTCACAATATACTAAATCTATTTTAAGGTGCTAATATTACTTTGGAACACATTTGTATTGCTGTCAAACAGAGCACCTTTGATCAGGATATCCATTTGTCTAAACTGAAACCTGGCTGTCCTTGAAAAGTCTGCTCCTTTTTTGCTGCCTTCTCAAATGATAGATGTTTATTTGATCACGTCCCAAGTGCTCCAGGGCTGAAAGCTGGATATTGAAAATTTTTTGCTCCCAACACCACTACTGAAACATTATCTTTCAATTGTCTTTTCTTAAAGCAAAACAAAATCCAGTTTTCATGAAGCAGCCAAACCAGCTTTAACCAGCACTTCATCACACCCGCCATCTACTGAGTTCCCCCCAGTTCAGCAAAGACTTTGACAAGTAGCTCACTTTTTCTTCATCCAAGGTGTTGTCACCAGTTTTGGTGATGTTAACATCTAACTCATGCAACAGTCTGGTGTCTCAGTACTCTGACCTCCCCATTTTCAATGGCCCTGTCCCCACTCCACCTTAGCTACCGCAGACTTGGGCTCTGTTTCCTTGGCTGCTTTGGGCAAGAGCCAGCAGCCAGAGCCAGTTCTGTCCTGAGACCCAGGTCACCCAGGTAACAGGGCTCATGCCTTAGAACCTGTGCTCTGGAGTTATCCTCTGGCCCTTCTTTTCTGATTCCTTCCAAAGAGGTAAGAAACCTGATCCAGTCAAGGGAACATGTTCCCCCAAAAGCCCACATATCCTCTTTCTAGATCACTCTCTAGTTTCCTAGGAACCCAGATTTTCCCGTCCCAAATGACCCCAAGCTCCTGGGATGGCTCTTTGCAGGGTATGTGAAGAGGACTTGGGTATTTGGGCTCCCGTGTCCATATGCATGAATGTTAGGTCCTTTATGCTGTAGGATGGAGCCTTGGGCAGAGAGAGAAGGAAGATGACCAGACACACCCTCATTCCTGGCTAATAAGAACTGCTGATGCTTCTTTATCAATTACCACTTGAGTCTTGCCTCCTAGGTAGGATTTATTAAGATACCCAATCATGAGATTATTTCTGCTTATGGATAGCACCCAATCTAAAGCAAAACATGCTTCCTTGAACACTCACTCAAATCACCTAATATAAGCCCAAATCCTGTAAATCCCTCTCATACACTTTTACTGACACACCACAGTTCCCCATGACATGTGTGCTCCCTTGTTGCATAAGCCAATGAACCTGACTTTGACCACCGGTGTATTCCTAGCAGTCTCGACTGATAGGTATCAGTGTGCCCAATGCTGGCTATAAAATATGGCCAATATATAAGATTCCACACAATGGAATATTGTATAATAATTAAATCATGGTAAATAATATCATCATTATCATTATCATCATAGCAAAGAAGCCAGAGATACAATCTCCCAAACAACGTGAAGTGAAAAAAGCACAACACAAAATGATGTACCATAGGATGAATCCATTTATATCCAATTAAAACATTGGTGGAACTACATTGTTTAGGGCTGCACACGAACTAGCACAAGTCTGAAGAAGAGCAAGTCGCGATCACTGTAATGGTCGGGAAAGGGGTCATCTCTGGAGGTAGGGACGTCATTCTAATGGGAACAGGTACATGGGGTGTTTCTAGGGGCCAGTCATTTTCTATTTCTTGATTTTGGTGGTAGTTACATGGGTCTATACCTTATATCCATTAGTAAAACTGTACGAACAGGTTGTATGTATTCTTTATATATATTATACTTCACAATGATAAAATGCAATAAAAAAGAATGAGTGCTAAACAAACAAATAAACAGATTTTTTAAAATAAGACAGATTCCTTAGATTTTGGTTAGTAATTCACCCGATGCCAATTGCTCACGGATAAACTGCTAAATTTTAGCTTCTGAAATTGTAAAGATGATTAATGCTCTATGGACTTAATTGTGACCACTGGGACTTTCTACCTTAGCAGGATTTACCCCAAAGGGGGTCAGGTCTCCCCAGTGTTCTCTCTTAGCAATATTCATTCACTCTACCTTGAAGGATATTTCTGTGGTCATGGTGAACCCATGCGTGATGACTGGCTCCTCTTCTGCAGTCCGTCCCTTCCAGCAGTCCAACTCCACACAGCGACAACCAGACAGGAGCACTTGGCGATACATCTCGACGGAGGAGTTTCCAGCCAGCTGGCCAGCTGTGAAACACCAACAAAATGAGCCTCAGATCCCCACAAAGCAAGGAAGACACTGGTGTTTCCAAAGGGACAACAAAGAGTTCAAGAGCTTAAGTAGTTGTTCTCAGTCTCTCTTCTGCCTCAACATACCAGAAGGCAGTGGTACAATCCCAAGTGTAATTGTGCCCCCCCAGCAGTGGTTTTTGGGGAAAAGAGAATAGAAAGAGGGCAGCATTATAGCAATAACAATGCCTCATGTTTATTAACTACTTACCGTATGTCAATTATATTTCTTTGGACTTTACATGTATTACTACATTCAATCTTAACAAAAATCCCCCTGGTGCAACTACCTTTAGTTTTAAATACCTATTCTCAGACAATGAAAATGGCATAGAGCATTTTATTTGCCTAAGTTTCCAAAGTGGAGGAACCAGGATTATAACGTCAAAACTCAGTCTTTTAATTCTGACCCTCCCTATAAGGGAGTATTGTTGACAGGCTTTTCTATTATACAAGTCAAATCTTCTATCATGTTTATTGAAGGCAGAAATGCTTAGAAAAGCTGAACATTCTCTTTGAAAAGTGAAATAAATTTAAATTTGACAAATGAAATATAAAACTTATACTCTAATAATTCCAAGACATTCTTAAAAAATTGAAGAAGACCTAAATAAATGGAAAGACATCCCATGTTCATGGAGCAGAAGACTTAAAATTGTTAACATAGCACTACTCCCTAGAATGATTTACAAGTTCAATTCTTATCAAAATCATATCTGGCTTTTTTTGCCCAAACAAACAAGCTGATCTCAACATTCATATGGAAATTTAAAGGACCCAGAATAGACAAAACAGTCTTAAACAGTAAGAACATGTTTGGGAGACTCACACTTCCCAATTTCAAAATGCAACTACAAAGCTCCAGTAATTAAGACAGTGCGGTACTGGAATAAGATTATACACATAGATCAATGAAATGGAATTGAGAGTCCAGAGATAAACCCTCACATTTATGGTCAACTGACTTATAACAGGAGTGCCAAGACAATTCATTGCAGAAAGAATCATCTTTTCAACAAATGGTGCTGAAACAACTGGATTATCATATGGAAAATAATGAAGTTGGATCTGTACCTTATCTCATATCCAAAAAACAACAACAACCCCCCCCAAAAAAACAAAACTTGAAATCAATCAAGCTCCTAACTGTAAGAGTTAACATTATAAAACTCTTAGAAGAGAATATAGGGGTAAATCTTTGTGACCTGGGTTAGGCAATGGTTTTGTAGGTATAACACCAAAAGCATAAGTAACAAAAGAAAAATAGATAAAATTCATCAAAATAAAAAACCTTCAGGAGCAGAACTGAAATAATCTAGCTAAAGGATGAAAATTATAATAATCAAGGCACCTGAGAAGTTTCAGGGTGGGAATGGAAGTCAAATTACTTCTATTTCACTTAAGTCAATGGAAGGTACTAATTTCTTGATAAATTATTGTTTAAAAGATTAATAGTAAGTAATTTTTGAGACAAGCCCACCATCAACACATAAATGGAACTTTTTGGTTTTTCATATTAAAGAGTATCTCTGACTTTATAAGCCTCCATCATTCTTTTTTATCACTCATTTAAAAGATAGTATGTTGATGAAAACTGTCAAAATGACTTTGAAATGGACAAGATCTGCCCTGTGGAGAAACACAGGACGAAGAAAATGGAATTAAACCTATTGGCTTGATTTTACTTTTATAAGCAATTCACAACATCCAATATCAGCACAACGGTGACATTCTTGGGTTCTATATAGAGCACTAGTAAATGCACTGAAAGGCTGAGTAAGTAGGTTTGCATGATCACTTCTCTTTACTGGAAAAATAGGGCATTTTAAACACACAAGTGTGTTTGCAAAAGTAGAAATGCTGACAAAATAATCTAGAAAGTTCCTTATGCTAGGTAATCAATTTGCCTTTCATAATTGCCTCAAAGTTTGTTATAATTAAGGTCTTTGCTGCATTAAGAAAAAGGGGACAGTAGGAGTGAAAACAAGATGACAGTCATTTATGTGTTATTCCCAAGCTTAAGGGAGGACTGCTTTAGCTAAAGAAATGTAGAATTCAAACAAGTACCAGGTTAACATTAAAAATGCTAGACCCTGCAGAGAGCTGCATGGCTATTAAAAAGTAGAGCAGATTTTCTGCGTACTGCCCAGGAAATTGTTTAAATGTGCTACTGACTATATCCAATACCATTACATAATGTGCAATTTCATTAATACTTTATTAAGTGTTACTCACTTCAGTAAGGAAGCTGCCATGGATTTATAAGCTAGATAACGTTTAATGATAGACTGAAGGTAGGATAAATACCTGATCCACAGTAGTGTTCTATCACGAAAGATTCAAAAAGTTTCCAGAAACATTTCTTTAAATTTGCTTGCATTTTTATCATTCAAATTAAAAATAGAAAGAATTTGATGTACTTTTTGAATGTTGATCAGTCACTGTTTTGAAAGACATGATGAGGCATGGGTTTGGGTTAGTGAGATGGAAATGGTTCTGGAAAAAAAAAACTAAGAATGGGAGGGTCTGTGTGTGTGTGTGTGTGTGTGTGTGTCTGTGTTGTGTTTATTTTTCAACATGGGGACCCTCTAAGCCCAAAAGAATTCCTCTAAGGTAAATTTATTCATTCTTAAAATATATAATCTGTATCAAAAATGGAAATCCCCCAAAGAAACCATCAGAAAACTCACATTTATCCATAATTGTCCTATTGCTTCGAATGCACATTAGGTTCTCTGTGTGTTTTCCTTCACGGATGGAGATTTTTTCCAAATATGTATATTAGTATTCTCCATTACTCTTTCCTTTTCTGCTTAAAATCTCAAAACTGGCTTATTTTTCTTCCCTAAAATTCCTACTTCTCATTATTACATCCCATCCACCCATGACATTTCCATTTGATTAGATCCAATAAATACAGCTTCTGGGGCCAAGGGATTGCTGTGGGTTAGGATTAATGATAAGTCATGAGTCACTCAACCCTTGTTGTTTCTGAAACTAGTATCTGACATCATCTCTGCCTGGCTGTGAACACCCTCTGGAGTACATTCCAAGCCCATGATTCCAAGCCAACTTTGGAACTGAAGTTCCATCTCAGATTAATTCAGAATACTGCCCCAAGTCATAGCTCTGCAACTTCTCACTTGACTGCATTCGTTTTGGGTAGCTGGGCGACATTCACTTGAGCTTTGGCTCATGTTACCCGAGGCATCCATGGATGGAAGAGAATAGAAAATTGAAAATAGCAATCCTACTAACGCAGACTTCTGAGAAGTTACTCATCTTGCAGAGTATGACGATTAATTACTTATGTTTATAGTCATCATTTTCTATTGTCTTCTCGTCGATCTCCAGGGTAAGAAGTTTCCAGAACCTGAAACATTTGTTAAGTCAGTAGCTTTCTTCAGTAAGCACTGTCTCCTTCAATAAATGGAGATGAAGACCATTTCTGCTTGTTTTTAATGCTGCGTCAGCCTCTCAGGTCACATCATTCAACAGCTACACTTAACGGAAGTATCCAAAATACAGAGGATGTGCTGTTCACCTTGACTGTCTCAAGGGTGTAAGTTTGATCTGGTCTCTCTCTTCCATACTGCCTGCCTGCTGCCCCAGTGAGATCACAAAACTCTTTTGAACATGGATTCAATCACCATGGGATGGTTTAAGTAGATGGGAAAAGAACTTTAATCAAAAGCCTTACTTACAGAAGGATCTGTTCACATTCTCAAACACAACATCTGTGGGAGGCAAAATACTGGTTCCTTTGGATTAAAAATGACACAAGACATAGTTCTTACCCTCACCATCTAGGTGGGGAGGCAAGTACTGATAAAGGAGAAGGTTCTTCTTGCCAGGGATTTTACACCTTCACCCAAATATTAGAATGCTGGTTGCCCTTTGTTTTTCCTTGCCAACAGAATATGCTATTTAGATTCTCATATGTTTCAGGGTCCCCTGGGGGTGAATCTTAATTCTTAGCAGCCAGTCACAGTAGTTCTATGGCCCATGATATTGCTTAATTTCCTTTCTACCTAACCCCCGACTTTCATAGGTCTGTGTATGCTGTGGTGTAACTCTGACCAACATTCAATAGGGTGTAAAGGAAAGTCTACTGGATGGGGTAGGAGAAAGCTCACTCAAGCAAAGGGCCACAAGACAGGGACCCTCCTTGTGCCACATGGTGGATCTTATCTCTTAGGGAGGCAATGCTCAGGGTGCACAGTCACCTTGGAACCACAAGAAGAGCAAAAAGATGGAAAGCATCTGGGTCTCTGATGGCATCAATGGATCCCTGATTCAATCAACCTGTAACAGCTCTGGTTCTGGACTTCGTACTGTGTGAGATACTCAGTTCTTTAATGTTTCAGCCATTCAGTAAGAGGATCCTCTCATATATAGCCCCAAATATCCTGGCTGTTTCAACCTACTTTCATTTTACAAAGGAAGAAATTAAGGATTAGAAGAGTTAATTTAGTTAAAGGCATATTTAAACTCGGCCTCTTTATTTGCTAAGCTTAACTTCTTTCCTTTCTACCTAACCCCCAACTTCCATAGGTCTGTGTATGCTTTAAAAGAAAAATAAATTATAAGAGGTTGCATGTGCTAAGGACTGAATGAGTACAAGAGATGGGAAGGAAGGGAGTGACACCAAGCTTGGGGTCATAGTGGATGACGGATGAGGGCAAAAGGGTAAAACTCCACCATTTTTAGAACTTTTTTTGCAGCCAAGAACACACACCTGAGGAGAAGAGTTGGATAATCAGTTTAATTCATCAGAGAGAGAACTAAAATCTCAAATCTAATGTTTTATTTCCCAAGCTGAATAAAAATGTTTATTATTCAGAGATATGCCACTTTGCTTTTCCTGAATATATGGAGTCATAATCTCCCCAACGGTTTGGAGTAAGAGAAGATTTATGACAGGCTGACAAAGTGTAGGTTGAAATGAATGCACGCTGTTCAGTCCTGAGAGAATCTTGTTTTGAGTCACAAGGGTAGATTCTTCAAGGAAAAACAGTAATTTAAAACATAATCACTACCTGATGTACTGCCAAATCTACCCCAAACCCTAGAAAATGACCATCGTAATTAAAAATCAACTCATATTGTGCACATATTTCTCTCAATGATCCAATTTTATTTTTCCTTCTGGGTGTCTTGATAGTCAACAAAGCACTAATGAGCAGAGAAATAGACATAATAATAAATTGCTGAAGTGATCAGTTTTGATACTGTGTATTTAATTTTTACAGTTCCTTTGGATGCCCCAAACATTCCAAATGTTTGAATCCTCTTTATTTGAATTTAGACTGGCATTTCTCAGGAATACTGGTTCTTAAAATGCTCCAAGAAAATAAGCAGGTTGGTCATTTTAGGGGAGGGGTGACTGTTGGTCACAGCCTTACCGACCGTGAATCTGTAATCTGTGCCAACCTTGTTTATATCTGGGATTTTAAAAACTTGTTTGAATAAGAAAACTTTTCTTTTTACACCAAATAGTCCTTCTATGAAATAATATTTCTATAGAAAAAGTTTCTACTTGTTCTGGAACTGCTTGTAAAATATAAACTCTAACATTTTCTAGGTATTGATTTTAAGATTTAATTGGATTCTGTTGGGTTATACCTTGGTTATAATTTTATTTTGTAATATTCTTAATTGGATCTGCAGAGTCTAAATTTCCATGTTACAGATGTTTATATTTACCTGAAAGTCTCAGAGATGAGTTCCACATTAGGTTTATCTATAATTAAAACAAGGATACTAATAATATCATATAAAGTTAATCCAAATTTTACCTATTAGTCAAAAGAAGATTTCATGCAAAACCTCAAGAGCCTACATTAGAATTTACATGTAGTTTTTTTAGTTAATTATATAGATTTCTTCCTAATTCTCCTGCAGGAAAATAAAAGACTTTGGTACTAGGACAAGGTAATACTGTGAGAATGGGGATTTACATAGTGCAAACCTTAGTATGATAATATTTAGTTCAGAAAAGTGAGCACGATGAGTTTAAAAAAAACCCCTACTAAGTGAAGTAAGCCAGAAAGGAAAAGAAAAATACCATATGATATCACTTATATGTGGAATCTAAAAAAACGACACAAATGAACTTATTTACAAAACAGACACAGACTCACAGACATAGAAAACAAACTTACAGTCATCAGAGGGGAAGAGGATGGGGTGGAGGGATAAACTGAGAGTTAAGGATTTGCAGATACTAACTGCTTTATAGAAAGTAGATAAACAACAAGGTCCTACTGTACAGCACAGGGAACTACACTCAATACCTTGTAATAGCCTATAATGATAAAGAACATGAAAGGAATATATGTATATGTATGTGTGTGTGTGTATATATATATATATATACACACACACACATACACACACCCAGACACACACACATATTTATAATTGAATCACTATGCTGTAGACCAGAAATTAACACAACATTGTAAACCAACTACACTTCAATAAAAAAAGAAAAAAACCCTAAACATCAGAATATGATCTGACATAGGTAACATAGTTTTAAAAATTGAATATTTGAAAATATGTGAATCCTAATACAATTAGAAATTTAAAAATTGGGGAAAGAGTTGGGTCATTTGGTCAAAAATCATGTATATCAGGTGGTGGTGACAGGAAATCATTGTACAGAAATTTGAACACAGCTATTTGAGTTCCTTTTTCAACAACAAATAGAGCGGACTCTTCTCTTTTTTAGTAGCTGAAAGCTCTATCTTCTGAAAACTTTTAGCCATTAAATATGCTAACACCCCAAACCAAACTGACACAGTAGAGCCGAATTCTTTACCACATATATGGTTAGCAGGTTATTCAGAGGGTGGGCAAATGAGTGAGTCTGGGAGAAATTAACTGGACTAAAAATCCTTAGTAAAATGCAGTTTAAAAAAAAGTAACTGCTGAGAAAAATTGAACAATATTCTGCAGTTTTATTGTTTGTATTAATATTGAATAAATTTCTGGGAGCTATTATTGTGTTGTGAATAAAGCAAATGAGTAATTACATGTAATTTGCTAGGTATCGAGATTGATCGCTGAAGCACAGCTATAGAATCAAAAATTTAAACTTGGAAGACAGGAGCAGAAATATTTGTGTGAACCTTTGTGCCTTAACAAGAGGAAAAAAAAAATCTTTGCTTGCTCTGGTCACTGAAATGGTCCAGAAAGAACATTCCATTGCACAGGGTTCAAACTCCAGTTACCCAGACACAATTTTTTCACACTAAAAGGAACAAAGGCTCATTGGGGGAAAAGTCTGAGTCCACGCGTGGTGCAGAAAGGAACAGGGTGAGCCTAGGAGATCTTTATGTGCCAGGAAGTAGGGACATTTTCAAAGATCAATGAGTCATGTCAAGAGGAGAGAGAAGCCAGCCTAGAAAACGCTTCCACTGACCAAGACAACTTGAACATTAAAAGGAGACTAGTGGCTGTGGTTGAGTGAACCCACGTAAAATCTGAAAACTGTTAAGTCCATAATGATATGCAGGAAGAAAAAAATTAATATATTCTGAAAGAAGGTAAAAAGAGTAGAATGTATATCCAGTCAATCTTCTCATCCAGTTATTTTGGTATCATAACCTTACTAATTATATGGCAAATAATATAGATATTAATGGATGTAAATATATTCATTTTTGGACTTAAGAAGGACTTTCGGTAAAATTACTGCATATTGTGACTTTCAGATAAATGAAACCACATACAATGTCCAAAATTTAACTGAACATACAGTAAGTATTTTTAAGAGTGGCTCTAAGCATATGAATAATGCAAGATTCCAACATGTGCCAACTTCTTTAAAGTTATTTTTTCTTAGGATCCTATCAAGTCAAAGATCTAGATTCCTCACTTGAGGTTCTACAGACCTCCTCCAACTTGGATAAGAAAGATTACATCTTTAACTCAAATCACTATGTGCAATTTAACATTCCCTTCAGTTGTGAATGTAGTCACAAATCACTGTATTATTAGCAGGACCATGACTCTGTCAACCAGTAGGAATCACAGACCTTTTCATATCATATATCAATTGTTGCAAATATCATATGTATTATTTATACTAATTTTTAAATTAAGTTAATAAAAGATACACAATTTTATCACAAATTTGTCTTTTAGTATTTGATAAAAGTATTTCAATGGAATTTATTTCCTCTTTGGAGCCTATATACATTATTTTATGTATTTAGCATTCTTAGAAGGGTCCATGGGCTTCACCAGACTGCCCAACAGGTCAATGATACCAAATAAGATTAAGAACCACTGAGAAGGAAAACACCCTTTACAAAGGCTTACCAACTTGAGTAGGAGTGGCAACATTTTTATAATACGTCTAAGAAGCTGAATCCAAGAAAACGGGATAAATGGTCACTCTCTTCTTGAGGTTATGAAACCTGAGGTAGTTTTAAAACTGGGCTAGTTAAATATATTTTGACATTCCTCCCATTGAGAGCTGTGGTCTACGTCCCCGCCCTTTGAAGCTGGGTAGGGTTGTGACTGTTTTGAGAAATAAACAGAATGACAGTATAGAACTTCAGAGGTCAAGTTCAAAAAGGCAATTACACTTCCTCCATGTTTCGGGACACTTGTTTTTGCAGCTATAAGCTGCCATGTAAGAAGTCCACCTACCCTGGAGCTGCCATGCTGTGAGGAATCCCAAGCCTCTTGTAGGCCATCAGGTCAAAAATCCTACCTGAGCCCAGGTGTTGGGTAACCCCAGCCCAAGTGCCAGACTTGCTGGTGGAGAAGCCGCCAGATGATTCCAACACCAAGGTGTCTGTATCACACCCAGGTATTCACTTCCAAGCTGCAGCCCAAGACAGGAGGGAACAGAAACAAACTTTCCATTCTGCACTTTGTCTGAATTCTTGACATATAGACTAGGGATCAAAATAAAATGGTGGCTGTTTTATGCCACTGAGCTTTGGTGTGAATGGCGAGGCAGCAAGAGATGACCACAGCAGGGTTTAGGATAAGCCAAACATGAATCTGATCAGTTTTATAGTATGAATCTCTCTTAGCAGATAATGCAGTTGAAACAAAACAGGCCACGAGTAGCCTGAGAGCCATCCAATTCTCACGTAGCACATGCAAGCTGCAGCTCGACTGACTGCAGAACTCAGAGTGTATGATGGCAAGATGGTCTAGATCACAGATTATCATCCTGAGACACTCCATTGCAGCCGTCTAGAGGCCATATTGCCATCTCTGTCCAAGAGTCATCTCTCTTCTAAGCCATTTTTCAGCAAGTGTGGGATACCAGGCCAATGCTGGATTTGATGCCAACACAACATACATTTGTGCCTAGAAGAATGGACCCTCTTAAGGAATTCAGAAGAAAGAACTGCTTATTCGCCAGATGCCTGAACCCTGTGAAATCCTGTTGGACACCTCCATGAATATCCAGGGCCTGGGATCTCCCTGTCATTACGTGCATAACATTGCTGGTCTGTCCTGCAACACAAATCGTGCATCCCTAGGCAATGAGCCACAAGCACATCAAAACATTCCCCTAAGCGTGGCGAGCTTCTCCAGCTTACAGATACCAAATGAGGCCCCAGACTTTGGTTGCATTGTGGGTCTTACGGTCTAGCTATCTTACATATTCATTTGGGTGACGGACTGTGTGAAGCCCAAGAGTGATAAGGTTTTTAAAAGCCCCACCCCCTTTTAACCTGTAGTTTTTTTTTTACAAAGTCTTTCCAGAGCCAGTAATCAGAGTGTTCTGCAAGAAATGCATTTTGATTACAAAACATTTTTAACTTATTGTAACCTGTATTCATTAAAAATTTGAACTCTAAACTATGTTGAGATGATACAGATTATATATATGTTTTAATATTTTTCTATTTAGCCATCTACTAAAAACCATGGCAATGCTCAATTTAGGGCCAAATTAGGAAACACAGTGTTGTTTTTTCCTCCTTTATTATAGTATTTACAACAAAGTGTCACTCACATGGAAATTTGTTTCTGTCTAAAGCCCTGATCTGCCTTGAGCAAAATTATTAATTTGCCTCGAGCAAAAGTTATTCAGGACTTCAGAACTTTTCCTGTAGACAAAAACAGTCCAGAGAACTGGGTGGGGGGGATTGTAAACGGCTTGAAGTTCACTGAAGAATGAATTCGGTTACACAAACATTCCATTGGTCTGAAGACACCAGACATGATACATTTTAGAAGACTTGACAACTTGGGATGAGACATGCTGTGAAGAAACAACATTAATGCTTGTGGGTAGCATCTCTGGTCCTGGAACCCCAGTTCTCAGAGGATTTTCACAGGAAGTGAAGGGAAGTATGCCTTCCCTTCTGAACCACTGTGAGCAGAGGCTGGTGAAATTTGGTGAGACTGGCTAAAGTAACTGTTAAAGAACCATCAATTCCATACCTGTGAGGTAGGTGTTGTGTGAGGAGTTAATGAAATAGTGAGAAAGGGGCTGAGACATATCTTCATTCAAATCCAGTTTCTCAGGTGAAACGACTCCGTTTTCTTCCCCACTCAGGTAGCGCATAAATCCGTCCACTGATATCTGTCCTGGAGGAAATGAAGAGTTAAGAAGAATGTGAATGTATTACTTTTGTGGGTTTCTGGTATCATGGGCTTAACTTCCCCCCCCCCCCCAGAAAACTCTGGTAGCTTCCAAAGTAGAAGACAGTAGCCCCAGCTGCAATTTAATATGTGTAAACAGTAGTCTAGGATCATGCTACTTCATTACAATTGTCTCCAAATGCCAGAAATAATAGAGAAAACTGCGGTTACATGAATCTCACAGACTTTCACAGGATTTAAATACCTAAACATCAATCTCTTATTTTTAAGTCTAAGAATGGTTATCAACTTTTTGCATCAACACCATCAGCGTTTATCTCTCAGCAACAGAATTAGAGATGAACTTTCCAATGTTCTATTACAAAAGTATGTTACTTATCAAAAACGTTATTCACAAGTGGTTTTATTATTTGAAATCGAGTGAGAATATTTTCAAATAATAATCTTTATATCTAAAACAGAAAATAAAGATGATCAGAACTGAGGGCTAAATAATTGAATGCTTATAAAAACCAGGTCTTTAAATTTCTTATTTAGAACGACTAGACTTCAAATGAGAGAAATATGACTCACACTTCAGTTTACTCAGATTCTAGTTAGAATTTTTCTTTTGTTGTAACCTTTCTGAGGTGACTAATGCTAAATACTCAGCTAATTATTTATCTTCATGAAAGTAATCTTTATATAAAACAGAGAGAGGGGGCCATCTCCATGATTTTGTTTCATCACCATAGTTTGTTTCTTCAACCTTAAAAATCAAAGCCTGAAAAAACAAACAAACAAAAATAACCACCAGGGCATTAGTGAGGACTAGAGATCTTGCAAGTTAAAGCTGGAGTGCGATATTTCTTCTTCTGTTGTTGAAAAAGTTTTGTATTAATATAAAAGTGGTGTATGTTCACTCATGAAAAGTTAAAAATGACACAATCAGAGAGGAAAACTGAAACTCTCCTGAATATCTTCACTCTTCCTTCTGAGGTAATTATTATTAAAATCTTGGTGTGTATGCTTCCAGAAAAAAAAAAAAGTGTGCATGTGTGTGTGTTCATTCTTTCGTGAAGATGCAATCACAGGATCCTCCAGACTGACAAAAATTCATAATTCTGGGTTGACAAGTGTCTTGGAGGCAGAAGGGTGGGACAGGACAGGAGTCCCCACCATCTGATTGCAACCTTTCGATCATTATGCCCTCTGTCCAAATGTAACCTTTTGCTTATGATACCCCACCATCTGAATGTAACCTTTTGTTCATTATGACCTCATTCAACTTCCTGATCAAGACTAAATAAGGACAAAAAATCCCTCCTCCCCACCTGGGAAGGTGGAGCTGGGATGAAGTTCAGGAAAGATGAACTCAAACCCCTCCCTGCCAATAAATATTCTGCCCAGTCATTTTTACAGCCATATAACGAGCTTGCTAGGAAACTCGGGGCAGCTACCCACCTGGGTCTGCCTGCTCTTTCCTTGAGAGCATACTAATAAATCCTTGCTTTGCTTTCCTGACCTCCGTGTCTTGTTTCTAAATTCTTTCTGCGACAAGACAAGAACCTCTCGCCTACAACATGATCAGCAGCTTTTAAAAGCAATTAAAACAAAACATATGCCAATAGGGCAGGGATGACAAATTCGTTTTAACTTTAGCATCGATTTCCATGTATTGCCTCTGGTGCCTTCTGGGCACTTGCGTTGAGAAAGATTCTGAACCATGCTTGTGATTAATTTTGACATCTCTCATGGGTACGGGACAGAAATGTGGGGCTATACAAGCTATTTGTTATTCTCAAAGGAGGATATTATAATTCAGATCAAGTTATACTCTGCAACAAGCCAAAGAACATGTGTCAAAGTTTTATTTAACTCATTAATGAGGAAATCAGGAAGATGACTTAACGTGATACACAAGAGACTATGAAACACTGACACATACATATACATGTGTCACCAACCCCCACAAAACAAAAATGAAAATCTCCAAACCTATAAAAATACTGCTAAATTGAATATAAACCTGGTTAAAGTCCTATAGGTCAATTAACATAATCTTTGGGTTATCTTCTCTACCTTTACTATTTCATAGGAGTCAAAGATCTGAACATAACTTTTAGCTTAGATTAAAATCAGTTAAAAAAAAAAAGCAAGAGTTAGGTGAATCAGATTCAAAAATCCACAAATGATAAATGCTGGAAAGGCTGTGGAGAAAGGGGAACCCTCCTTCACGGCTGGTGGGAATGCAGTTTGGTGCAGCCACTGTGGAAAACAGTATGGAGTTTCCTCAAAAGACTAGGAATAGACTTACTGTATGACCCAGGAATCCCACTCCTGGGCTTATATCCAGAAGGAACCCTACTTCAGGATGACACCTGCACCCCAATGTTCATAGCAGCATTATTTACAATAGCCAAGACATGGAAACAGCCTAAATGTCCACCAACAGATGACTGGATAAAGAAGTGGTATATTTATACAATGGAATACTACTCAGCCATAAAAACTGACAACATAATGCCATTTGCAGCAACATGGATGCTCCTGGAGAATGTCATTCTAAGTGAAGTAAGCCAGAAAGAGAAAGAAAAATACCATAAGAGATCGCTCATATGTGGAATCTAAAAACAAAACAAAACAAAACAAAGCATAAATACAAACAGAAACAGACTTACAGACGTAGAATACAAACTTGTGGTTGCCAAGGGGGCGGGGGGTGGGAAGAGATAGACTGGGATTTCAAAACTGTAGAATAGATAAACAAGATTACACTGTATAGCACAGGGAAATATATACAAGATCTTATGGTAGCTCACAGAGAAAGGAATGCGACAATGAATATATATATGTTCGTGTATAACTGAAAAATTGTGCTCTACACTGGAATTTGACACACCATCGTAAAATGATTATAAATCAATAAAAAATGTTAAAAAAAATAGGTGAATCAGTGTTCCTGAGGATTATTTACAATTAACTATTTTAAATAATTTAAAAATCACCAGTGGAGGAATTTACCTATCCTTGAATAAGAACAATGAATGAGTTGGGAGGACTGTTCAGAATTTGATAGCAGACTGCAAGTGAGCAGACACTGGAGAGCAACTTTTCAACCTGGAAGCTTTGCCTTGTTAACTAAAGGAGCCAATGTGCAAGGCTTTTGATGCATCAAATGTCTAGGCAAAGATATGTCAAAGGCTAGCAAAGCCAATGAGAAAGTAAGCAGAAGGAGCTGGAGGTTTTCAAGTTGCTGTGCATCAGCAGAGGGGTTAAGAGTTCATCTGCAAAAATGCAGATGTTTCTGGCATAATGAATTAGCCTAAAAATAAAGTTCTGACTAGTAAAGGCTTTGGGACCGAAAACAGATCCTTAGAGAATTTCCCTCTGTTGCACATAACCTCCAACTGGAATATTGCTGTTGCTGTTGACTTACACGCATCAGTTCTTTCCCACCAACCTTTCACTGTTTTTGCAAAACTGCTTACAATTTATTTTGCAGGTCCACTGAAGCACACAGAAGAATGAAAAACCTTGAGAATGAAGATAAGAAACAACACTGCTTTTCTAAACAAATTAGTCAAATTAGCAACAGTACAAGAAATGCCATTTCCATTCCTGCCAGCAGTAACTGATCGGGGACAAATTCTTCAGCCATAGGATGAATAAACTAGAATGACTCTTAAGTCTCTTCCAGCTTGAATTTGAGTGGTTTAATATTTTAGGGATTATCATTCTAAGTGAAGTAAGCCAGAAAGTGAAAGAAAAATACAATATGATAGCACTTATATGTGAAATCTAAAAACAAAAGACACAAATGAACTTATTTACAAAACAGGAACAGACTCACAGACATAGAGAATAAACTTATGGCTACCAGTGGGGAGAGGGGGTGAGAATGGATAAATTGGGAGTTCAAAATTTGCAGATATTAACTACTTTATGTAAAATAGATAAACAACAAGTTTCTACTGTATAGCACAGGGAACTATAGTCAATATCTTGTAGTAAGCTACGAAAAAGAATATGAAAACAAATAAATATGTGTGTGTGTATCTATGACTGAAACATTATGCTGTACATCAGAAATTGATTTAATATTGTGAACTGACTATACTCAATTAAAAAAAAATAGATGATCAAGAATATTTACTAAATTAAAAAAAATTTTAGGGATGATTACTAGTTAAATTAAAACAAAACGTCCCATATTAGAATGAGATCATGAAGCATCAAACCACAATGAAAAGCAATGCAATGATTTTATGGAGTAATATCAACAGAAAGAGAAGTTAAGTTCAGAAGGATCACGCCAGCTGACAAGGGCTAAAAATAAAGCCCATCCATATTTTCTCAATTAAAGATTGGTATGTTTCCAATGGGACATGTCACTCATATAATGACACCTAAAGACCCTTGTAAGCATATATATTGTTTGAAACACTTAGAGCCAAAGTAGGAATAATATGAATCTCCTAAGGAATGGAGAAAATACTGCTCTATGAAGCTATACCATTCAAAAGAATAAGAAAGGCTGGTGATCAAAAGTGAAAAGGTCTGACTTCAGTAGGGAGGAACCATCTACAAAGGGATGTGAGAGGAAAGGGGCATGACAAAATAGTGGTCCCGAGTGGCCATTTATATGTCTTGTCATTCTTTGGCAATATCGTGAGTACAAAGAAACTCTCAAATGTCACATGGTTTTGCACATAATGCCATGGCCAGCAACCATATCTCTGCTTCTTTCTGATTCTCTCCTTCCTCTGGGGTAGATGATGACTGAGGCTCCTCTGATGTCCTCCTGAACATGTCAGGAAGACAGAAATGCAAAACTCTCTTGTGACAAAGTGAGACCTTCCAGGGATAATTTAAAATCTTGTAGTGTACCCAGTGAGATTCATCTGGATGCATTTCATCCTTACAAGTGCATGCCAAGGCCTTTGAGATATACTGGGGAACAAGTATTGCCTTCTTTAAACTTGGGGCCAACCCATGGGCTTTGGGAACAATTAGGAAGAGGAAGATCTCTGTCCAGAAAAGGGAGTTCTGGAGAACAGAACAGAATGATCTAAAGATCTTTGCAGACTGGTTCTCCCATCTTCTCAAGTTCTGACTCCTTTTATCTATTGACTTCTAGAAATCTACTTCCAGTAGAACTCTCCAGCTTGACCTCCTGTTTCAGGTATCAGCTTGAGTCTCTCCAGGAAGAAGATGTTATCTTGATCTTACCCTGGAGCTGGGCACTTCTTGGTGGTGGTTATTAATGAGTGCATTATTAGGGAGTGCCCAACTCTGTTACCAAAGGGTTGAGAATCACCAGGGTACCCATCATAGTCCTGAGCGTAGAGAACTTAGAAAACATAGCAAGTAAAATCCCTTCTTGATGCCTTTTGGTGTGCTTTCAGGTTCCTGTTCATTTAGTGCAGTGCTTTAATGTGCATGTAGCTGAAGAATTTGGAGTGGGAGCAACATGGGGCCCAGTTAGCAGACGCATTAAGTTCACATTGGCCATGTAGAAGATTTCTGGCCCCACTCATTTTGGTCCAGTTCTGCTCTAGTTTCTTTTTCATCTTTCTGCTGCCCAGGTTTGGCAGAAGATTGACCAGTTTTCATTGCTGATGGACTAACAGTTAGGAGGAAGGAGTGGGAAGAGGCTGAATGTGGCCAGCTGGTACAGTAGCCAAGGGCAGTTCTGAAACCACCCCTCTGTTTCACTCTTGGTGCACAGATACTACTGCAGGACACGACTACGTGGAAACAGCATGGTCCAGAGACAACTGAAATGGGTTGTGTGCTAAATTTAGACCTATTTGTAGAGCTGCTATCTGAAACTGCTTCTACTAATCTGGTAGAAATAAGCTCCTTCATTTCTCCCTGATTAGAATCAAATCTTTAAGGTTATGCTTTTGGTATTACTTTTGGCTCTCAAAATAATGTGCTTTTATTAATATTTTTGACTTCTCACCATGAGAGATGAGGATATTACACTTTCTTCTCTCTACCCCACAGTGAGTGCATGTACACATTCTTCCTATCCATCTGAAATAGTTAGATTATAATTTAGTTCTATCAGTACTTAGTGTTTATATTACCACGACTATGTATTCTGTTCAGGGCTGAGTCATATAGTAAGCCAATAATTACTTTTCTTTTCATGCCCAATGTTTAACTTTCCCTGTCATAAACAATCCTCTTGTTTTACCATTTGCTTGATCTCTTTGCACATGTCTTCTAATCCAACTTAAAATTCCCCCAGTTATCTAAAGGTCTTGGCCATATGTTCAACACAACAAGTGTTCTCCCAGTTTCATTTTCTTGATGAAGACTTTCCTGGAGTCTTATGACTTACTCCAATCTAGATTGATCAATTAACCATTTATTCACTTCTTTTCTTTTTTGACTCTCTTATTTTTTGTGTATCATGTCTTCCTCTTTCATAGTTAACTTTTTCATTTTAGTGGAAATATATTTGTCAGTAGCTTCCTAAGAAAAGTTTCCAGAGTATTAAATATTTTGAGCCTCATATGTCTAAAAATGGCTTTGTGTCATTTGCATACTTTATTGCTAGTTTAGCTGGGTATAATATTGTAGATTGGAAAAAAATTTTCTTTTAGATTTTTGTGAGAAAATTTTGCTTCACAGTCTTTTAGCTTCTAGTATGGCTGCTAAGATTTGAAGACATTGATTCATCATCCTAAAAACACATGTGATCTGTTTCTTTTGTTTGTTCATTTACTTTGTCTCTTTGGAAATTCCTAGCATTTTACTCAGTCCCAGTTTCTTGAAACTTTATAGTGATGTACTTTGGTATAAGTTTATATCTATCCCCTGTGCTGGGCACTCTTGAAGCCTTTGCAGGCTAAAAGCTATTATATTTCTATTTGGAGTATTTTCATAAATTAGGTCAATAATAATTTTCTGTTCTCTCTCTTCTAGAATATTATTTGGCCAGATTTTGCATTTTTATGCATTCTCTCTCCAATTTTTAATTTTATTTGTTTGCTCTACTCTCTGGGAGCTTTCCACATTTTTATTTCTAACTGTTCTCTGAGTGTTTTATTTCTGCTACCCTTAATTTAATGTCTAAGAGTCAGTTTATGTTCTCTGACATTTCCTTAAAAATAGCATTGTTCTTTTGTCAGTGGTTCAATATGTTCTACTATCCTTCTAAGGATACTAATGATATATGTGTATCTGAAGTTTTCTTCTAACTACATAGTCATTGTTTTTCCCCAGGTTGCTTTCATTCCTGCTTATTTCTACTTTCTAAGGAAGTTTTCCTCACATGTCTAGTGACTTTTTTTGTTTTTATTTATTTATTTATTTATTTATTTATTTATTGTTGAGTTATAGTGATTGTTAATTGTCCATATTTCAAATTAGTGGACTAAGAAGCTGATGGAACTTTCCAAGCATCTGTATATCTCAATATGAACTTGAAAAGTAAATGAGCTAACAAGGCATCATGGTGGGGAGGGTTTAGCTCAGTGGTAGAGTATATGCTTAAGGTCTTGGGTTCAATTCCCAGTACAGTTCCTCCATTAAAAAAAAAATAAACCTAATTACCACCCCCACCCCAAATAAACAAAAAGAATTAAAAAAAATAAGGCATCGTTGTAGAAGGATCAGTCTTTGTCTCTTTGGAGTAACCCCTAATGTCAGTACCTTGAGGTCTTTCTTCTTGGGCTGATCAAGTCCTGAGAAAAAATCTGTTTCATCATTCACCAGAAATAAATAAAGCCTGGATGCCAGCCTTCCAGAGTCAAATGCAGGAAGAAGCACCCCATATGTTTATCACTTTGCTTTCAAGTGTTAGCCCTGCCTTCCCCTGGGACTGGGTCATCCTGAGACCCTCTGTTTTCTAGTCTTCTGACAGTAATCCTTTAGTTTTATACCAGGTGGGAGTTCTGACTCAAACAGCTGTCAACTGATCCTCCTTATTTTAAGCTGTGCTTCTAAACTCATTTCCAGAAAAACTTAACACCATCAATTTCTGAGACTTTACGGCTTTCATGGGTTAACTCAGGTTGGTCCACAGGGTCTCACTTGGCTAACCTATTATCAGTTTTCTCAGATGTGTTACAGCTATAAACATATAGGTAGCTGCCAAAATTATGTAATTATTGTCTCATCCTATTGTCTCCACCCTTACAAGATTATGCTGTTAAAAAGTATCATTTTAAATGCAATTTTAGTGTGGTTTCAAGAAAGCTTAATTAGATCAATGTCTAGACCATCATATTTATCCTGATGTTCCATGATTTTTCTACTCCACCAGACTGCAGAATTTTGTTGATTAAGTTTAAAGTCCGATTTCACCTGCTTTATTCTTTGATCCTACTCTTTTTAGGTAAAATGAAATCAGATGGCAGAAACTGAAGCCTCCTGTTATAGACCTGCTTTGCCTGGTCAGGGGCTTATCAGGGATCTCCCTGGTTTTCTTTTATCCATATCTTTCTGGTGAAAAGCATGCAGTGACTAATATCTCACCACAGATGGCACCACACGGATAACTTGTCAGTCAGGTTTCCCTCGCTCTGTCTTTTCCCAGGAAGGATGCAGTGAGAGTCACAGAGGCAGCCTGAGCACCCAGGTACTTATCAGGTGAGAATATTTAACAGATGGAGTATTTCCTCCCTTATACTTTCTAAGACACTGACTCTTCTCCAATACAAGCAGGAGCAAAGCACTCTGACTGCTTCCAGGAATGCAGGGATGGTGGAGAAAGGGAACAGAAGACTGCCTTCTCTGCTTGCTTCTACCAAGGCCTCCTTGTCCCCAAGAGTAGGGGACATTCCAGACGAGTCTGATGTCCTAAAGAGAGAAGCCTATGGCTTCTTTCCCGGAGATGCTCCCGAAAGTTACAAGCCCTGGTGTTCCCCGGTGGCCAGAACCGCGGGTGAATTTCATCTTCTTTCCCTCCGTCTGCCTAGCTCCCGAGGGTAGCACTCATCAGACAGCACTAAAGGTCTAAAGCCACCAAAACAGACTAGAAGGAGTGGGCGAGGATAACTCAGAATAAAGCAAATCACTCCTTAAACAGTAGAAGAGTTGACTGGACTTTATTATGTTGACGTGACAAGTTACCTGCCCTGTCAGTATTCTCTCCTCCTAACTTCTTTGCTCAGCTCTGCGAAAATTTCCTTTTAAATTCACAAGTAAGAAGTTCATTTGAAATAAATCCATAGGCCCTCCCCTTCTTCCCAGAAGCTTACGAAAGTGACCTGCAATGAAGTCAGGTAACAAAGATGACGATCCTGCTCGCACCGAAGCTTCTGAACCTGACGCCCAGCCCTCAGCACCAGACCAGCCCATGACACTTCACATGCGCTCTAGGACCAGGCAAGGGGAAAGGACAGCAGGGCGTGGTCACAAGCAGATCCCTAAACAGAATTCACAGCACATTACTAAGGTGCCTTGAAGGTCCTCCAGTCAGGCTCTTTCCTGTTCAGTGTGTTTTCATTCCCCTGGGATGGTTACCTTGGAAATAACCTCATCATGGCGTCAAAGCACCAACACAGAACTGCTCCTGAGTTGGTCCTAAAAGCAGATGTAAGTCGGCGGCAGCAGCGAAGTGGTACAGTCAGGAATAATTATGCTGTGGAGGTTCAAGGAAAGAAAATGTGGCTGGCTGTGCTTACAAACACAGTCCTTAAAAAGGAACAAATGGACTCTGAGACTTGAAAGGAAATAGATTGTATATGTGCAAGCAGGACAGAAAAGGAGGAAAGAGAGCCCAACTTTGAAGAGCTTCATAAATTTCATCTATTTCCGGTATGTTATTTAACAAACTTTTATATGCTATTTACGTTACCAAAGGCAAGTTCATGTGTCTGCCACACCATGAGGCCAAACAAACTGAAATATCGAAGTCTGGAGCAGAGAAAGGTTTATTGCAGGGCCAAGCAAGGAGGATGGGGTGGCTTATGACCAAGAAAAACCCTGAACTCCCCGAAGGGTTTCAGCAAAGCATATTTAAAGGCCAGGTATGGGAGGGGGTCGCAAGGTACATGATCAGCTCGTGCACAATCCTCTGATTGGCTGATGCTGAGGGAACAGGGCGGTCAACACTATCAACCCTTAGGCGCCAGAAGGTCTGGGATCATCAAGTAGTTAATTTCTTCCCTTTGGTGGTGGTTTCTAAGCATCTGAAAAACCTCAGGAAACATACATGAGATACTGTTATCTGGGGCTTCAGAGGGGAGCTGCAGCAGAGGATATGGGGGAGGGGTCTGCCCCTGGAAGGCCCCATAGGGTCCTGCTCAGTTATATTTACTGTATGCAAATATGAACTTGTTCCAGCCTCATAATAACCCTACGAAGAATAATACCCTATGAAGGGGGTACTATTTTAATGCTTGTTTTATGGATGAGAAACTCCAGGCGAGTTAACTCACCCAATATCACATGGCTTACAAGTGGATAAAATGGGATTTGAGCCCAAAGACAGGCTTTATGTTCCATGCCACTAAGTCCTGTGCTGCCCCACTGTGGAACACATAATTTAGTACTAGAAGAAGGTAAATCATTGTCATCACCATCAGAGGAAGAGCGAACATCATCTGAGCACTGAGAGAGGTTCTTTTTAATTCCCATTGTTCAGTTGAGCAGACTGAGGCTTAGAGAGGTAAGCAACTTGTCCAAGGTCACAGGGGTCCTTAGCGTGAGAGCTGGATTTGGAGGTGGTACCAGGGCAACAGAAAGGCAGATGGTGGTGAGTGTGACTGATGGTGTTTATCCACACAGCTCTGCCAGCACTGGCCTGGAGGAGGGACGAGGATGATGAAAGGAAGAGGACCATGTGTCCAAAGCCGTTGGCTTCGATCTGGGAACCCTGGATTAGTCCTAAAAATAGACCTGATGTGACCAAGGAAGAGTTTCTTCCCCCCACTTATCTCTATAAAATGTGTTACTTTAATCTTCCTGTTAAAAGAAGCTGGGCTCAGGCAGGACAAATGACCCATCTGGCAGAGGCGTGAGGATTCGCTCTTTGATTTGGATTTGCCTATCAAGGTCTCAAATTCTTTTCAGGACTTAATTCACATTCTAATCTCCGCAAGTAATTTAAAGCACCCTCTAGCATTTTTATTCTCCAACCCTGCTGAGTCCAACTTTTAGGATGCAGAGTAAAATACAACAAAAACACGTGTTATGCCAATGTGAGGACAAGAGCAAGGCTGAAAGAAGACTCGTGACCTTGTTTTGCCAAAAACATGCAGGTTATTACCTTTTTAAAAAATAGCCAAACACGTGCAAGCGACATCTTTCAAAGCCTGGAAGCCACGAGAAATCTCTACAAATTAGGCCTTGGAAGACAGATGGCCTATAAATCCTCATCGAGTCTTCGCACAGTTGAGATGGGCAAAGGGGACGCTGTGTCTGCCAGTCAGCATGGCCACCAGTCTCACTCTGTTGAGCCAAATGCCAATTAGGCAGGAGCTGGCGCTCACATACGTGGATGTCACTGGGATTGGGTGGCTGAGAATCCATCCATCATCCTTCGTTCCCCGCTCTTACTGTAATGATACCAGAGCATGTTGGATGCTACTGGCCCAATGGTTTAGCACCTCCTAAAACCACTTCTAAGCACAGAAGGTATTTGCTCTGACCCTTACGTGAGTTCTGCTAGACCAGCTCAGAGGGAGTAGTGCAGATGGCTCTGACATCCCACGGCTCACCAAAATCTATTCGCCTGCTTTCAGAAATAATCAATTAAATGTCCCCTTTTCAATTGTCTTTGGGCACAAACGTTCGTATTTGCCAACTATCTGTGTTTTTGTAGAGTACGTGAACTTGGCTGGTTTCTTTATCTTTTTTATCAGTTTATTTTTTTTCAATCCTGGATTTGGTATATTGTATACATGCCCTCATGCATTATTATTTTATCTTAGGCTGAAAAGTGTCTTACATTCTTATGCCATTGCATTGTAAAAACTGCTCTATTACCATAACTATGTACAAATACAAGTCCAAGGTGCCATGTGATAATGTCCACTATGTGGGTAAGTGCTCTTCTCAAACGCCCTTGCAGACTAACCCCGATACCCCACTGTCACGGCTTTCTCTGCCCCCCTGGAGTGCACCCTGTATTCAGCTGAACTTGCTAATGTGGTTTTGTGTGAAAGTTCTTAATAATCACACCTGACTTTGATTTAGCGCTTTCCCTTTTTCAAAATATTCTCACATCTGCAACTTCAGTACTTCTCACTGTTCTGTTTGGAAGGTAAGGTAACATTTTATTATTTAACAGGACAGATAAACTTTGACCCACTGAGATTCAACAGTCCTTGTAAGTTGACATGGCTAGATAAGAACAGAACCCAGATTAGAACCCTCGCCTCTTAAACATGGGCTTGGAGTCTGTTTGACTTGATTTGTGTAAGGGCTGATTTCTCATTTAGGGCTAGAGGTTCCCAGAGGGTAGGGAAGGTGAGGAAGGCGTGCACTGCATTTTATGAGTGCACTATCACTGGTTCCATCAGAGGAGACCCTTCGCAGTGGTTCCTGACCATCACACGAAGGAGAGCAAAATGTTCTAGATCCCTAACCAGAACGTCATGTTCCCTGGTTAAGATGGACATTGGCTTTTGAAGGGCTAGAAACATGAACTTCACCTTGTTTAAATCTCTCCCAGTGTCCAGCACAACGGCAGGCTCAGAGCTGCGCTCATTAATGTTTTCTGATGAACTTCTCAGACCCTGCTATCTCTTTGTGCTTTAAATGTCACCCGACTCTAGCCTGTCCCTCATCCAGCCCTCCACTCTGCAGCATCCCTGAATGTCACTTTCCTCTTCAAAAGCCTTCACGCCACCCTCCCTCACAGAGGAGGTTCTACTACATTGAGCGTCCAATAAGAAGACAAGGGTGCACCTCTCTACTGTCTGGTTCAGGGGTGGACCCAGACAGTAAGACTCCAAAAATGTGCACTGGCTAAATAAATGAATGAACGAGCCAAGAGCGGAATCAAGGTTTCCATGTCCTTCTAGCCTTACCTCGCACTGATTCCTTCTCAAGCAAATGTGCAAACGTTGAGTGTTCAAAGACTCAGCTTTCTCATTATAAAATGGGGAATAATAACACAGACTCAAAGATTGGTTCTGAGGTTTATACAAGAAAATTAACAGGTAAAGAGCTGAGAACAATTCCTGACACTCCACAGAACCTCACTAAATAAAACTTCCTTTCGCCTCAAAGCTTCTCTAGCACGTAAAAGACACTCAATAGATATTTGCTAGATGAATGAATGGAGGCGTGTCACCTTCTGTCTTGTATTATACTAATTTGTAGCCATCGGCCTCCCCTCTGAATTACAGTCTCTCTGAAAGTGAAGACTTTATCTTGACTTTGCTCCACTTCTTTGTAGTTCTTAAGTTAGGTGGGCAATATATGTTTATTAGATTAGAACATTAGCTTATTAGATTAGCAAGTGTACCAGGGATGTCAGAATAAAGGAAAAAGTCCAATGATCATTCAGTACCTTGAAGGGGCTCTCCTCTGATGTACTGGAGATTCTTGTCATAGCTGCAGAGGTCGGTGGAAACATCCTTTTTATACTATTGTGATCATGGTGAATACTGTGCCCTTGGTAATGGCATTATAGCTGACTGGACTGATGCTCCAGGAGATATGGTTGGGCTGGACTTCCATCTGCATCTCTTAGTCTGATGGCTTATTCCTGTACAGCAGACTGGGAGTGTTTGAGGATTAACATATCCTAAGAGCATCTGCAAAGAGTGACCGTGGCTGGCGAACTCAGGTGTGTGTTCTACACTGGCTTCTAGGATTTGCCCAGGACGGAGATGCTGACGCAACATTTATTGGCTGCCTTCCCTTCCTCATTCTCACTTCCCAAAGTGCCCTACTGGTGAGACCTGGGATCACTGCTCTAATAAACTCTACTGGATTCTCCTCCCAGGGTCAGCTTCTAGGGAAACCTGAGCAAAGACGAGCAGCAACATTATTAAGAAGCATCTGGGACTCCTTTTCTACAGGTAAGGTAGAGTTAGGTGAGAACTTTGATTTTTTTCAATCATCCTCTTCCAATAACGCTATGCATACTCTGCAGATAATTTTGGTTTTGCAACTGCAGTGGTTTAGAGAGACAGCTCCTAGAATTTCTATGACAAATAAATGGAATTATCGGTCATTTTCAAGCTTTCTGATGTTATTTCTCCCACTGCCGTGGCACATTTCCCAGCTTTTGGTTAAGGGCGAGGGGAGACAGTCCACACCTCACCTCATGTGGCTTCCTTGTGGTCACTGTATGATCTCCATAGAGCCAAATCTCTGCATCCAATCTGTTTCCCTCCCACTCCTTTGGTGTAAAATCAACTATTAATAGAACTCAGCTCTGGGTAAAGCAGATGTTGGGGCCAAATGCCTGTGGCTTTGTGGCTTTTCTGCTGCACCGTGCAAGCTGCTAAGCTGTTCCTTCTAACTGAGCCAGAGTCCTCCCCCGCCACCCCTGCTGGGAACGGGAAAGGTGTCACAGTCAACGATTATTAATGCTTTGTCCTGATAGGAGGTTACGTCTAGGGGAAAAAATAGTCATTATCTGCTTTATCTCAGTATTTTTCACATGCAATGCCAAGGCATCTTGGGACGGTGTAGTCGGATGAGGGAAAGAGATTTTAACACAACTCAGCAGCCTGGGATGGATTATGCCACCAAGTTCACTTCCTCACCTCTTAAAACCGGCATTTGTTTTTGGCTTTTACTATATATATTTTTTTTCCTGGCTGGTTGTTTTTCTGAACAAAGGCTGTTTCAGCTCTGAATGGACGTGGTTGTGGCTTTCTGGCTAGAGTCATGTTTCTGAGCAGACACTGAGGTCACTGAAAGAAAGGAGGCAAGAAAAAAAAACCCTGGACTCCTGGGCCAGGCAACTGCTTTCTTCAGCCCAATTCCTGACTCCTGGGAAAGGAGGAAATGCAATCAAGAAAGGAAAGCAAAGGAAGTTACCAAGTCAACTAATGAACAATGGACTCAAAATGGCTATCTTGAAATTTTTTTTTTAATTTTTTTTTCATTTTAGCCAATCTCAAATACCTTGGTGAAGTCTATCAACACAGAAAACACGGAGTTAAGAGGAGCTTAGAATATACTCTCAGATGATAATGTCATTCTTCTGTGACCTTCCGCAGGGGCTAGCAAGTCAATAGGTGGGATTTAAATGGGACCTAATCAATAAAATACTAGAGTGGCTTTTGGGCAGCTTTCTCAGTGTAGTAACTTAATTAAGGCATGAAAAGAACTGGCTACATCATACAGCTTTCATCTGTCTTTGTCTTTTGGGAAGAAAATCTACATCATTAGAGTTGACTTTGTTCATTCATTTCTGTTCTTTTATCTCCTGGATTGCTGCACAGGTCACCTATTTAAAAATATTTAAATGGATGCCACCTTAATGGTGAGGCAGATCATTAGGTCAGTCAATATCTCCTCCGGATGAGTAATTTTTAAATGGAGGACCCCAAATCTCCTGGGGCTTTGGCAGAAGTGCCTGCAGAGGAAGAGATGGAGGGGGAGGAGAAACAGGAGCAGGGCAGCCATCACCCGCTACAACGCGCGCTCCCCTCACTCAAACAAAACAGTGCCTCTAAAGGTTCTTCCTACACATTGGCCAATCCACTGAGGCTTTGTTAGAAGAAACAGACACACATAAAAGGATGCTATGTCAAGGACACCCTGAAAACCAGTTATGAATGCAAATTGCTAACTTCTAAACAGCCAGCATTGCGTATCTTTTCTGAGTAAGTCCTAACAAAGGGCTCCATGTGGGAGTCTGGAGAACTCTGCACTGGGTGCACAGAAAACTCTGCACTGGGACACGGAAAACACGTCCTGCTCTCAACATTGTCACTTCTTTAGCTGCCTCTTCTATGACCTGAGAATTTGAGCTAAATGGCTAAGTCCCTTGTAGATAGGAGGTCCCATGATTTGAGGCCACTGGCCAGGACTTCAGGAATGGAAACAGCTAAGAGTTATGTGACAGGTTGCAAGGGATGAGCCATGGGCACAGCTCCTCCATTTTTTTTCCCCCTCAATGCTTAGCTACCCTGAACTTACCCATCTTTCTCTTTAAATTCTGTTAAGGCTATTTATAGAAAAGTGTTTGTCTTAGCTTGGGTTCTTCTAAAAGAAGGCTTTGAGATAAGGATTTGAATGCAAGTAGCTTAGTTGGGAGGTAACCCAGGAACTAACAGTAGGGAGCAGAGAAATGAGAAGGGAAGAAAAGGCAGCTAAGAAGGGAAACATTATCAAGCAGTCTACATTTGTGGATGACTGAGGCTCAGCTCTACTTGGGAACTCGGGGAGAATGCAGAAAACGTTTACCACAACTGTCCCACCCAAGAGGCAAGAAAGAGAGGTACTGTCTTTTGAATGAAAATGACCCCTGGGGCCATGAAGTCCTGGGAACTTATAGGTTGGCTGTGGTTGGGCTGAGAAAAGATCCTGGAGAGATACAGAGGGGCTGTGACTGTGTTGGAACAATGGATGCCAAGGGATATGGAAGAGTATACTGCAGTTTGCTAGTATTGGTATCATCCCATTTTACAGATGAGGAACCTAAGGCTTAAGCAAGTGAAGTCACTTGCCTGAGATTAACTGGTTTAACCATAACACAATGCCAGCGTCTTTCCTTAATCACGGCATGTTTCATCTCTCAAGGATGAACAACAGATATTAATAAAAATAATCATTATTTCTTGTAACTTCTACCTAGTATAAAGTAATGGGGCTGGGAAAATAATGACTTTTAAAACTCTACTAAGAAAATTAAGTGATAAAGTACACAGTAAGATTCCAGTGTAAAATCTTTACATTTTAAACTGTCATTATAATTCCATTTTAATAAAAACACAGATAAAATAATGATTGAATCAGAGATGAACATTTGTGCACGGATATGACTTGCTATATTTTTTCAGGTTTCATCATCAAATGATTCTAATTTATTATTAACTGCAATAAGCTAAATAGGCCAGTTAGCCAAGAGACAGTAGCATTCAGAAGTGCCTCTGCCCAGTGCTTTGTTTCTTACTTCCAGACCCATAAATGGTTTAAAATAATTTGGCATAAATGCCAGCTCTCATTTTTTGTTAGTTCTGATGAACAAGAGTTTAGTGGGCAACAATTTATACATGCAACCTTCTCATCATGACAATTTACTTAATCCTCCCAGCAATTCTCTCAGGGAATATTTTCAAAGATGAGAAAAATCAGGGGGTGGGGCTGGTCCAGGAGATTAAACAAGTATCCTAAAATAAGTTAAGCAATGATGACCTGTTGATTTCTGACCCAGTTTTAGTGGGATCTGCTGTTTTTATCTGCCTGGTGACCATTTCACCTTTTTCTAGGTGGCACACCCCAGTTGAAATTTTAGGGAACCACCTCTCTCCCACTGTGAGTCTACATGGTTTGCGTAGTTGACCCCTTCTTTGCTTTAGGGAGAATCATGTGACTGACATCTGTCCAACTGGCACGTTCTGCCCTCCAGCTCACAGTGATCCCGGTTCAGGAGTGGCAGTGGGTGACTTAAGCCAGGTTCTAGTTTCTGGTACTTTTGATGGAACTATGACAAAAAGGAGTTTCTGTGTACTGAGGTTGGCAGGCCTAGAGCTGCTGGTGGCTTTCTTGTCACTTCAGGAGAGCCTGCCCAAGAATGACAGCCAGGACAGAGAACATGATGGGAGATGAAAGACAAGCCTTGATGGTGTCTTGCGAGCCCCTGGATGTAGTCATGCCTGAAGTCATTCGTACCTTCACTTTTTGCTTATATGAACCCTTCAATTCCTTTCTGTGCTTCAGTCTTTCAGTTTGGATTAAGCTTCTGTCATTTTTCAACTGAAGGAGTTCCAACCACTACTACCCACTGCAAGATTCTCAAGTCCAGGGTTCCCTCTAGCACACTCCTGGGGCTTCATGCTCTTGACAGTGATGATAGGAAATGTGGAGCCAGCTGGGACTCTCTGGAGTCATAAACCCCCCACCCCTGGGCTCTCTGTGTCCCTGGATCCATTGACAGCCTTAACTCCTACTCCCCCCTGCAGGACCCTCTGCACACCTGCATTTCTGCAGTATACAAACATCTCTTGATGTGTGTTTACCCTAACAAAACTCATCATCCCAGGAGATAGCTGGGCTCACAATACCTTAGGCGGACAGGCCTCACATCCTGCTCTTATCAAAGCCATAAATCCTATCATTCAGAGAAGTCCCTGACAGATCTGACAACCAATCAGGTGCCTGTGCACGAACTGACCATGCAGCCCCTCCTCCTTGTGTGCACAACCCCTCTTCCCAATAAAAGACCCTGCGTGGCCACTCTGGGTGCTCATGCAAACACCGCTTGCCTGTGTGGCCCGCTGTTGCCTATAGCAGTGGCCCTATTAAACTTTCCTAAAGTCTTCTCAGTCTCTGGTAATTCTTATCCCAACCCCCGTCACTGGCCCACCACGTTATGCCCACAACACAATACAGTTCACTTGTATGAGCATGTTAAAAATAAAACAATACTGAATATACGATGGGGGTTATTCCTACTGACGCAATCATTATTAGCTTAGGTCTATTCGGGGCAAAAATTCTTGCTCTATCTGAACTTCTATTTGCTTTGCTTAAAACCAAATCGCTTTGCTATTATTAATTATGAGTTCATTTCAACTCTTAAACTCTTAACACAGGGAGGACTGATCAAATACTAAAAGAGATTACGTAGTTTCATTTTTATGATTTAATTGCAGCGAAGCAGGGAAGCTTTGGTATGCTACACCTTATAAAAAATCAAAGAGGAATAACTGATGATAAAAAAAGAAATGAACCTTGAAATATTGGGTAATATTATAATCTGTTATATTAACTCAGCTGCTTAACAAATACTCATGAACACCTGCTCTTCACAGAAGAACAAAAGTTTGAAAAAACTCAACCATTTTCTTTTGGCTTGGCAGTTTATTTAAGTAGAATTTGGCTTTCTTTTACAGACACAGCTGTTGAATCTAGAGATCTATAGTATGTTATTTAAGGCACCAATAGAATCACTTAACTTTTCATGCTAATTTTACTCACTGCCTTTCCTCTAAAGGGTTTAAATAATTCAAAAAAAAAAAAAAAACTCTAAAAGACATTAGTCTTCAAACCGACATTCCTGACCCTTTTGTTTGGAAGAGCCAGGGGTCACTGTGTGCCCCTGGTGTTAAGCATAGCTAGGCTTTAGTGCAAACAACATGGCCAGAAAGAAACATTTGTTGACCTGGGGCCACAGCATTTTTCAGTGTGTGATTTTAAATTGTAAAAAGCAGCGAAACTCCTTTGAGAATAGTTTCTCGTGGAACGAGATTCCAACCCTGTGAAACCCAGACATGTGAACATTTGGCCTCAGACTGCACAGAGATCTTCTGATTATTTATTTTCCTTTCTATTGACTTGATTCTATTTCAAGACCAATCAAAAGAACTCAGAGATGAAGAAACTCAATCTTATGTGTGGGACTAAAAGCTTGAACCTACCATACGGCTCATGTTTAGAAAACATACGTCTGTAAGTCAAAGAAAGTGGTACATTTAACAATACTCCAGATATTTTAAATATTACATTATTGAACATTTTTTTTTGCATGTGTGACTTATAGAATAATCAAGCTTAATGTATTTAGCCTTATCTCCTCCTCTCCCCAGAATCAGCCTCCTCCCTGTTGCAACACCACCACACCTCTGCTACAGACTAATACCTACATCGCCAGAAACAGAAATCCCAGTGCGGAAATGCGGCTAACATACTAATGACACCAGACGCATGGAGCATCAAGTCTGTCATCTCTTCTGGGTTTTCGCTTCACACTTCCAGGTGCGGTGCTAGCAGTCAGCTCAACTATGCTCAGTGTTAGCAGTTAGGTTTTTGGCCACATTAGAAGATTTTTCATTTAATTTTAGATTACCTTTTGTGCAAAAATTATATAAGACTCATATAAAAACTAAATATTAACCTATGTAACTTTGTATATTGTTTATTTGTTTCACATCTATTTTAAAATATGTTTCTTGATATCAGAGAGTATATGTGTATTTGTGTTATTAGGTATGCATATTATGTATGTATCTTATTTCCATCACTTTATATCACATATAGGCACGAGAGAAGTGTCTTTCTCAGATAAATGAGACTGAGTTTTGTTGTCAATTTAATTAATTCTTGGGCATATCTGAGTCAAGATGATAGTGTAATATTATGCAGCCAAAAGATGATAATTTAATATTAAACTTCCCTATTTATTTTCTTATGTGTCTATTGATCAAAACATATTAACGAGTTGGCTAAAAGTGAAAGACTCTGCTTTCTCGAACAGCATCTTGGCATGAGATCTTAGGTCAGTCATTTGACCACAAAGCCTTGGTCTGCTTCTTTGCAAAATGATAATGTACATTTTGAAAGTCACATTATAAATAAGAGCTAATTTCCTTGCACATCAGTCTTCCTATTAGAGCTATATAACAAATACTTTCTTAAAACTGTACTTTGTTGGACACAAAACGGAGTTCCTGAAAAGATCTTAAAGTCAAATATCAAGTATTATGAACTGTAAAATTAAATAAAAACATGACTTTCATTTTGGGAAAAAAATATTTCAAACTCTTGGTTACTAAAGAACTGAGGTCTAACTTAGCAATTTCTTATTCCTGCAAATAAAGATTTCAAAATTGTTACTTTGGACTATGAAACAACAGTTCATAGAATAAAACAATTCTCTCTGATCTTCTCTGTTCACATAAACAGAGCCAAAGTAGGAAACAAAGTAACTTGGTGTGAGACATCTCAAGTTCATCTTCTTACTGGAGTTCTGGGGTTGAGAAATGAACACGGTGATTTAAAAAAATCACATAGGACTGACACAGAGGCTTCATGATCAGTATCATATCAAATTGTAGAAAAATAAATTAAGTTGCTATATTAAATATACCTGAATTTTGTGCATTGGTGGTGATTACGGAAGTCATACCTAGTACAGTTATAAGATGGCACTGAATGCCCTTGCAAATGCCAAGTGATAGTGTCATAATTTCCATGAGAATCAAAATTGGTTCTTCCAAGATGATGGAGTTTTACAACAACCTACTGTAATATTTTCCTTTGTATCTTCTACTTTGTCCACATCATCAGCGTGTGATGTACCGGGGGCATCACACAGCAGATGAAGCATGGACCATTAGCAGTGTGGTGTGAAGGGAGGAGAAAAGGTGGAGCTTAGGTTTTGAAGTGCCTCATTGGTTTCACAAAAGCTTTTTGTTTTCCCGAAGTTCTAAGCAAACTGTTTTCAGAAGTCTTGTTGGATTTGGTAAAACACTGTGTTAATTTTTGGTGGATTTCAGAAGGAAACTGTCAAGCTATCTGGGCAAAATCTCCAAGGAGTTGCTCCCTGCTTAACAGTAAGGAGAAATCCTATCTCTGAGGTACCAGGGGAAAAAGGGAGTCAGCTCTGAGGAGGCTGGAGGGACAGGCCTGGCAACACCAATGTGTACCAATGTGTATTGGGTCAGTTTCCTTTGACCTCGGCAACAATAAGAATGATAACCACAACACAGACAAAGTGCGTGATGAAGAAACTAAAACTAAAACTAAAACATGAAAAATAATAGAACCAAAACCTAAAAAAAATTCATCTATAAATTCCCAAATAATAACAGTAATAGCAATAATAATCTTAAGGATAAGATTTTACTTTGATACTTAATACTTTCATTTCTCATTTAGAGGACCAGCTGCAGAAAAACACAATAGAATAAAAAATTTTAAGCTACTGTTATGATAACCATTCTTATTAATGATCATAAGCTTGCTAGAGCTATTTGTTACTTATAAATTGCCTACATATTAACGTGCAATTTATTTCTTCTTAATCGTTGGTTAATTGCCCTTTATCTCCTCCCTATGGAATTTCTAGGCAATTTACAATAACATCGGTGTTAACACACTCATTTTCTCTGTGAAGGTATTTCAATCCAGATGAAACTTAGTCTTAGTGGTAAAGGAACAGCTTTTTGACCCTGTTCGAAGACAATGATGCCACATAAAATTGAAAACTCCCAGCAATTAAATCTTCATGATCTCATTTGGCATGTCATTTCTCCAGAACCAGAACTATGAATATCCCACTAACTTCCAGGGAACTTAGTGTTGTCCCTCTGATATCAATTTTTAGACATGATTTTTTTCTACAAACACTGACATTTTTTCCTAAAAAGGCCAAAGTTTATAATATTTATTTTCAAGTTGAAAAGTTCATCAATAGTGCAAACTAGAATAAGCTAAGGGTTTAATGGACTGAATATTCTCTTTAGTTTTAGAGATTTAGAAAAAGCTGTGGGTCATGTCACAGAAATAGAAATAGACCTAAAAGGGCAACCTTTAAGATAGTGAATGTCCTGTCTGAAAAAAGATGCATTCAGTCACTGGGTAAATTAAAAACAAAACAAATGATTAGACAAACAAGATAAATAATTAGATTTAAAAAGCTATGTTACACCCGTACGTACACATAACAACAGCAAAAACATAACATACCAAAGTTTAAAAGAAAAAAATCTGTTGGTTAAGCCACCAGTGATTTAAGTTAGAAAGAAAAGCAGGCATACAAATATGGCCAACTGCCTTAAACAATCCTTGACGTCCCTTAACTATCAGGGGTGGCCCATTCACAATTAGAAACAAGAGCTTCCCTCTGGTGTGGGACGAGGTGGACTGACCACTGACCTTTTTTGGCGAGGCTGTTATTGGGTTCATACTTCTCAATCAACACTTGGACTTGCTCTTGCTTTAAAGGTGGGTAAAGTATCTCATTTAGCCGGGGATCTCGCTGCTTAAGGTTGATAAAATCCATCATCTGATCAACCGTAAGGTATGGTTTGCTTTTGGCACCACTAAAAACAATGAAACCCCAAGAAATTAGAATGTTTGTCCATCAAGTCTCATTCATATATTTGCGTTTGGCTACATGGAAACAAAATTCTGCTATACCGGGCACAAGCATGTAACTGAAACTCCTATCTTGCCCTAAAAATATTGTCCATTACAACTGCCCTGTCTCCATGGGATACAAACATCTTTTGCAGTCACTGCCATTGAATCCCAGTGTCCTTGAACCAAATCAAATGCATAAGAAAATCACAGCAGGAAAACACTGCATCTTGTGTGCAAAGATGCACCACCACTCTTATGTGGAACACAGAGGTACAGACTGTTTTTATCTGATTAGTCATAACATTATGCTTCTAGTTTAGTTATCAAATTCTCAAATTCCACTTAATCATCTAAAGATGTATTTATCACTCATTACTAAAAAATAAACTATATGTTTGGGTACATTTTTTTCTTTTCATTAAAATTATGCTTTAGCAGGAGTCTGCAATGCAGGGTGATTCAAACTTGCCATTTCAATCCTGTTGACAACCTAAGACAAGTTCAATGGCACAAATATCACAGATGTTCAACAACTAGTTGATAACAATCCACGTGGCCAAGTGAGTATATCCAATGTCACTCTCAGCAGCACTGTTTGCTTGTCTTTCATATGAAGAAATGTTTATTCAGCTTATCAATTATGGATTGATCTTTCATCACGTAGATTTTAGTATATCAAGAAAGGTACATGGCTACTTCCCCATATTTGCCTTGGTGTTGTCATTAGTTTCTTTTCTTTTTTTTTTTTCACTCATTTGGAAAAAAAAACTATTGCCTGTATAACTTCTAACATAAAAGCAAATAACTTTCAGTTGGGAGGGTTCTCAGTAATCCAAACTTCTCCTTTCATTAATGCAAAGCAGAGAGGTAAAATGGTTCAGAGGGGTCTTGGTTCAGCCTTCTCTCTGCAACATGAGCCTATCTTCACTAAGTAAGCCCAGGTGCCTCTTTGTTCTAGACACAATCTTCAAACCACACAGAGCCCCCTGAAGATGCTAAAACAACTGCACCCTGCAACAAATCATAGCAAACTTCACTCATTAAAAGCAATGGCTGCACCTCAGGGGGAGGGATGTGTGATTGTCCCCAGCCAATTATACAGAAGCACTGCTGCTATTCATCGTGTACAAAGAGGTTTTTCCATCTCCCTTTACTGTTCGAAATCCTGCCCTAGCCACCCTGAGTGGCCACAGTGCAAGCTGGCACAAGTGGGTTAAAAATGTGTTCTCTTACAATTCGGAAAAGATGTTATCAATTTCAGGTCGAGGACACAGGTTGTTCAGGAAAACTCTGTACACTTCTGGAGTGAAATCTTCTTGAGGTATCGAATCATTCTGGGGAATAAAACAAGATGGTAAATTACCTTCTTCTTCACTATCTTCCTCCCTCCCTATTTTTCTCTCTTCCTTCCTTCCTCCTCCCTCTTTTCTCCCTCTTTTCTTTCTTCTAGAAGGTCACAGTAAACATTCAGAAGACCTTTATGAGGCCGGCTGTAGAGTTCACTTGGACATTGGCGTGAAGGTATCAAAAGCCTTATTTTCTGTTGCTTTTTCATTATATTTTAAGCGTAAGAGATTTTTTCCCTCTAAAGGGATGTTAAGGCAATTTCTTAAGTACATTTACTAAAGTAAATTAGACCTAGTGAAAACAGGGACTGTTTAGCAGGTTTTTTTTTTAGGTTGCTTTTTTGTGTGACTTTACTCTCATTTTTAATTGCAATAAAATAGATATAATGTAAATAGACCATTTTAACCATTTTTAAGTATACGAATCAGCAGCATGAAGACCATTCAAATCATTCATGTGTTTATGTGGCTTCTGAATGTTTTTTTTTGTAAAGAAGCTGAAGAAAGATATTTTCAAAATGAAAACATAAATTCCAATTTTATATCTTTTTTTTTCAAGCAATGTTCCTTCTGGTTTAAATAATCTGAAAAATTGCAAACACTTTTATTAAATAGGATATCAGTTATGATTGTCACTGACTCCTCTTGGTCCTATTGTTTGGGAAGCAAGTCACTGACACAAAAAGTGACTTCTACGGCTTGTTTTTCTGTTTAGTCGGGCTGCTATGGAAACCGGAAGCATGTATTCAAGCCTTTTGTTAACAGGAAGGACATTCTTCATCCCGTTTTTCCCATCTCAGGTATGTGTTTATATGATTATTTTTATTTTCAAGCCCTTAAGCCAAAGAGAACACCCTTCCTTTTACCATATTCAAAGGTTTTAAAAATGTACCATTATAGAAATATCTAAAAATTATTGTCTGAAACTGTACACTGTTTGCTAGCAGATAAGAAACCTTAGTTCATCACTTGGCAAACAGCAGGAGTCCCAGATTTGTGGAATGAACAAATAAAATAATATTTTCTTTACTAAATCAATTTAGAAAGCAAGAAAAAACACCTCTATTTTGCAAAACAGACTTTTGAGACAACCAAACAGTATCTGTATCATGTATCTACAGCAAGATGCAGCATGTCATTAAACTTTGTTACCTAGACACCGACTTTGAAATCACGAGCACAAGTGGCCAAATCCAAGAACAATGGGAACTTCCCATGAATTGTTTCATGGTGTTTTGCCACTCATAAAATGGGGACGAGCATCACCTGTAAACAAGTTCCCCAAATTCCATTTAATTCACAAAATGAAAGAAATCCTTTCGGCTGGAGAATACATATTGTTTTAGTGCTACCCTCACTCTGAGTTAGACACCCATGTCTCTCTTAAGTAGTTTGGAAAATAGCCTGAAATGAGCCTCTCTAGCCTCCTCTTTGGCTGAGAGATACAGGGAAGAGAGATTTAAAAATAAATCTCAAGAAAATACTTCGTGGCTCTGTTGGCCAACTCAAGTATCAGGCACCACTGGAGTTTATGAACCCCAAATGTGTTCTCCCATCCTCCCTATTTAGTTACTATTTAGAGCTCACTCCACTCCCCATCTCCCCCGCCAGCCTCACCCAGGAGGCACATAAACAGGTTTTTACCTAAGGATATCAATCATTGTCTTCCTTCTCTTAATGACCTCTTTTTTTCTCCCTTCTTATCTGAGCTTAAAATCTCTTCCTCCTAGACGAGCTTTATCTTCCATTCTGTGCTACCATCACACCATGCTTGTCTCGTATTTCAATACTTATTTAACTGTATTGTGCTCCCAGCCGCACAGTTCCCTGTATTACTTATTAACCTGCAGATCGACACAAGCTAGGCCTTGTGTGTTGCTTTTTAACTGCTCAATCTCTGTAACATATAGCAAGCCCACAATAAATATTATTCAGTGAGTGAGAGTAATTTTTGAAAAAAATGGAAGCAAGTATGCTTCCCATAGAATATCAGATTCAAGGAAAGTCATCTACATAAGATACTATACACGTAATTTCATAGGACAATATACTTTACTAAAACTCTAACCGTTTTTTTATTTACCAGCTATGAATTAGAATTTCCTACTACAACCAACTGAATGGGAGAAAATATTTGCAATTGATATGACCAATAAGAGGTTAATATCCAACATATATAAACAGCTCATACAACTCAACATCAAAAAACAAATAACCCAATTTTAAATGGGCAGAAGAACTGAATAGATATTTTTCTAAAAAGGAAATCCACATGGCCAATAGGCACATGAAAAGATGATCAACATCATTAATCACCAAGGAAATGCAGATCAAAACCATGAGATATCACCTCACATCTGTCAAAACTACTATCATCAAAAAGAACACACGTAACAAATGTTGGCGAGGATGTGGGAAGAAGGCAATCCTTGTACACTGTTAGTGGGAATAAAAATTGGCGCGGCCACTGTGGAAAACAGTATGGAGGTTTCTCAAAAAACTAAAACTAGAACTACCAGCAATTCCACTCCTGGGTATATATCTGAAAAATAAACAAAAACAAAAACACTAATTTGAAAAGATACATGTACCCCAATGTTCACAGAAGCATTATTTAAATTGCCAAGATATGGAAGCAAACTAAATGTCCATTGACAGATGAATAGATAAAGAAGCTGTGGAATGAATACACACACACACACACACACACACACACACACACACACACACACAGGAATACTACTCAGCCATAAAGAAGAAATGTTGCCATTTGCAGCAACATGGGTGGTCTTGGATGGCATTAAGCTAAATGAAATAAGTCAGACAGAAAGATAAATACTATATGTTATCACTTATATATGGACTAAAAAATACAACAAACTAGTGAATATAACAAAAAAGAAGCAGACTTATGGATGTAGAGAACAAACTAGTGGCTACCAGTGGCAGGGAGGGGAATATAAAAATTTTATAATAGCTGTATATTGAAAGTAACCTTAATAATTTCTACAAATTCTTATAAAATGAAGTAAAATTTAAAAGTTTTGTAATTGAAAAAAAAAAGAACTTCCTATTAAAGAGGACAAATTGATAAGACAATCTGAATAAACACAGTGTTATTTTCATTACCAGTTGGATGCTAGCACATAGAAAATGGAAAATATTTCAACACAGCTTTGTTTTTCTCTTACCCAATTTGACCAAAGAGGACACCCTTTGGGGGTCAGTGGGTGAAAATGGAAGAAAAAATACTTTTGAGAAATAAGTTAAAACAAGCATCACTGAAAGCTAAAATGAAGGAGTGTATGGGAGACACATAGGGAAAAGCCATGAGCAATTACTAGGTCCTTACGTTTTAAGTAAGACTAAAATCAAAAAGCTCACTCACATATTTTCTTTTCCTGAATCTCATGATATGGTGAAGTGGATAGAACAGATTCATTTTGTCGTGTTTGAGTAGGAGGAAGCCCAAGGTCAGATACTCTAGTGATCATGTTCCCAATGTTCAAATACTCCTCTGTGAACCCTTCCTAACCAATCCAGGTACAGGTGACACATTCTTCTTTTGTGTATACAATCCAACTTTATATACTTTCCTTAGAGCATCCATCACACAGTGTTTCCTTTTTTTTTTTTTTTGTACTTCTGATGGTCTACTAGACTATGTGTTTCTGAGTGAAATGACTATGTCTTATTTAATTCTCCATTCTAAATTCCCCAGAATGATGCCCGGAATATAATATACACCAAGTCAGTGTTAGGTGAACACACGGTACGGGAGCAGGCCATAGGTCTTCAGGTCATGGTTCACCACATCTTGCCTCCAATACAAGACAGACTGTCAGTGATTATCTGTCGCCATTGTTACTGACATTTTTTGGAGGGACAACTAAGAAGGCCAATACAGTCTAAATCATGCTCATTTATTCCAGAAACTATAAAGAATTTCCAAACTTTAAAAATGAAGTTGCTTCAATTCTATGCTTGGATACAAAGAATCTCAAAAGGGAAAAGATTTTAAAAAACTGGTGGCATTTGCTTTTCCAGATTCCATAGACTTGGTTATGATGTATTCAATATGGCAAATTAAAAAGAAAAAAGAAAAAAAAACTCTCATGTATATATGCAAATACTGAGAGGATACAAATACTGAGAGGACAATAAGAATTAATATTTATTGAGCACCTACTGTATGCCAAGCATATGATTCTATGAGCTTTACATGAATGTTTTCAATTAAGCCCATGTCAGCTCCATAAGGTTGGCATGGTTAGTGATCCCTTTTAGAGAGGGAGGTGGGAGGTTACAAAACCTGTCTAAGGTCTCAAGTTGAGGGGTGGGGTAGTTTGCTGTGTTTTGAATCGAGGTCATTTGATTCCATAACTCACACTGTAATCCAGAAAACTAAATTTCACATTCGTTTTAGGATATGGTTTGATTTTCTCCTTTGTACATTTGTAGGCTTTGAAAAATAATTCCATAATAAACAGGTATTTAACATCCAGAAACATGTTATTCAAAAACATATTAATTTAATTCAGTGGACTCGAATGAATAAAGAGTTCACATATTTTTTCTTGACAAATCGATGCATTATTTCCCAGTAACTTCAGGGTTTCAACCTATTCTCAATATTTTTGTTCTAAAGCTATAAATCAAAAGTTGAGTTAGCCAGAGAGTACATGAAATAACTACAAGTAAACTACTGATAGGGAACCGAAGACTTAATGTGGTTCTAAAATGGAATTTTGATATTAGTGACCTGAGAATCAGAGCTGAATAAATAACTATATTTCTGATTTGCATTCTGGGAATACGGCATAGGAGAAAGGAAGCATATTACAGTTATCTAGGGGGAAGTTCTTTTGTGAATTTTACTCATAGTATTCTCTAGTAAAATTTATGGTATTCTTTAAATCCAAAATAATCTGTTTTCTTTGGTACTACATGCATCTTGATAACTACTGTAAAGATTATTATTTAAAACAAACACATGGATTTATTCCTGTCTTCTTTGTTACGAGGCCGGTGCTATGCCGGGACTAATACAATTCCTAATGTCACTGAGTTGTTTTTTTTTTTCAAGTTAATAAGCTTGAATCAGAGGGAATTTGGTCCAAGTAAACTGTTTTCTGTTCTCAGAATGTTTGTGGGTAAAGTGGTAGTTTTCTGAACATGGAAAGGTCTTCAAAGTTCTCACTGGGAAATACATTTGGATTATTAATAGAAGACAGTAAATGCTATGTCTCTCTTTTTAGATCCAGTGCTGCTTTTTAACAATTAAGGCAACTTTGGCAAGCAACTGAAATCTCTTAAAGAGTATCCCTTTAAAGAATGTGTTATTTCAATGGATCCTGTCGGTCAGGATACAAGTTCAAGTGCATTAATTATCCCTAACAATGTGCACAAAGATAATGTTTAAAAAATCTCAACAGGATATCCACTGTGTTTCTGGTAACATATCTATTTACAGAACACAATTAAATCTAGTTTGAACAACCCCTGGCTATACGAGGCTCCCAGATAAGTGCTATCTACCATTTATGTAGCCTCCTCTTCTGCGGAGTGTTTAAAACACCTCTTGTCAGTATATCCAGAGTCTTTTTTTTGCTAATTAGTGGATCTTTTCTAGAGCTACTGTTCTGTAGTTATAAAATTACAACAAGGGTTTAAAACATAGTCAGTTCAAGGAAACATTTATTTCTTAGCTCTGAAACTGTCTTTGGATTTTTAGATCTTTTTACACCATTCCAATTCCGCCAATCCTCCAAGTAAAGTCTACTTTATTATAAATAATGAGCTTTCAAAACTTCATAATAGAGGTTGATTATATTTCTTTTAAAAAAATCTCCAATTTGTTTTCAGAAAATTGTCATAACATTTAATTTACTAAAAATATTTTTTTCAGTTTAAACATAACTCCTGTAATTTGAATCTCATTTTCCTTTTAAAATGTCTCCTGTTGACATTGGTCTGAAAGTGTGAACCTGTAATAGACATAGCAGATTGTAAAAACTCAATTTATAGTTATTGACTGAATTGTCAGAATCCAATTGTTTAGAAAATTACAATTTACAGAGAACTGATTTATGGATTTGATTTTGTACTCAGCTTCATTTTTCTATTCCTTCTTTCCCTGAGCTAGATTTACAAGAATAAGTTAACATTTTTTATCATTTTTTATTCACAAGATGTTTTCCAGTAAAGGTAAAATCAGAGGCAACTGGAGAGGAAAACAATTCTTTGCACATCTTTTTAAATTCATGTCTCACGGTTTCTTTTCAAGCTTAAATGTAGTGGTCCTTTTTTCAGTTACTCAAATCGGTAATTTCTTTCCAGCCTCAGGGTTTTGCACACTTTGTTTTCTTTTTCTGGAATGAAGGTCCCTTATTGTCGCTGGCAGGGCTCCATTCCTTTAGTTCATGGCTTCCCCCCCAATTGACGTGTCAGTCATGTGTTTGGTTAGCATCCCAGAGACTCTACCGTCCTAGAATCCAGGGATTGCATTTTGTTCACTTCTATATTCTCAGTGCCGGCGGGCATGTAGTAAGAACTCACGAAATATTTGTTGAGTCAACGACAAAACCTTAACGGTTAATATCTTTCCTACTCCAGAGCATCAAAGCAAAGAGCAATAATGAGCAAGTCAGATCATTGTCTTTGGCTTATTAAAGCTAAAGGTAAAACGTTTGGGGAGACTTTCCACAGCTCTGCCCAGTGCCTACAGCACCAGCCACTTTCCCCACAGACAGCAAGAAACCAATAGTGGAGAGACACCCTTTTTTATTTTACTTTTCCTTTTCTGGTGCCTACCAAGGTCGTTAATAAATTTCATCTCTTCGAAAAATATTTACAAGAAACACTGGCTGATACAATTGATGCAACAGCCCTCAACACTCTTCATAACTTAATCGTTGAGTTTCAGAATGGCTTCTCAACTTCACTCATGTTTCAAGAGGCTCAGAGGTTCTTCTTTGGGTTGAAGTTGCTTAGATACTAGGATGAAAATGACTTGTAGTAGAAAGGAGAGGTCTGCATATAGCACAAGTAAAAAGTTTTATGCAATAGACCCATTTACCCCAGAAACAATGGTACTAGATTGTTTTGGAGTCAGGTATGTACAAAGGCACTGAAATAAAAGCAAATTACTTTATTCTAGGTAGTTAATGTATATCGAGTGCCTCGAATGCATAGGGCATAAAAAAATCAAAGCATGTTACATGCTGGTCCTCTCACTTACTTGCAGCTTCCAAACTGTCTTGATCCTGCACCCTTCTCAGCAAAAGCTTTTTGAGCACTATACGTAAATATATTTATTTATAATATGTAAATACATTGATTTATAAGGATGCACTACCATTCTAATTGCTGATTAACTCATAAATCTTAAACTTAGACATTGAAGAAAGGTGGAATAAGATGAAATTAATATTTTAAAATCTTCCTAATCATAATCCATCATCACTAGCTAATATCTCAAGAAACATCAAGAAGGATTTACTATTAATGAGAAGTTTAAATTCTTGATAACATTAATATTTGGGGGGCCAATATTTTTTTATATTAGATAGTTATTTTTTTTATAAAGAGCAAAGTTCTTTCTAACTGAAAATATTGGGATTATGGGAGTAAAAGAAAATATAATTACAGTGAACCCCCTCATATACTATAAATATTAACAAATAAGTCCTATGGACGTCTTAATTTAAAAATGTTTGGGTAATATGGAGGCAACTTATGTTTTAGTATGATCATTCAGGACTATTTAGTGGTGCTAGTTATAGGAAGGCAACATGCTCACCCTTGAAGATGGAAGACTACAAGCCTCTAATGCAGTTTCGACTCGCTTCCGGTCTGCTGAGAACAAGCGGTATATGCTGTGAAGGGAAAACACAAGGCGTGAGCCATGTCTGAAAGGCACGTGATCGCACTTGTAGATGCCGCCAGTGGAAACATGCCATTGGATCAAACCCCTTTATTATTCATCTTTGAAGAATTAAAAGATACTGATTGTTCCAGCATCATTATATGTATTCAGAGAGATCTGTGTGTTTAAAAAATCAAAGTGTCTGATATAAAATCAATATTTTGAGACAATGGTGATGGTCCAATTAAAACACTCTGCACTCAATAACCTCCAGTATTAAGTACTAAAATAAACATCCTTGACAACTCTGTCCCCTTGATGCAACCCACCACTCTCAAGGTGTATGTTGTTAATATTATTAAGAACAAGCCATTAATTGATAGTATTGTTATCAACTGCTTAACATTTTTATGAACAGAAACCCACTTGTAGGTAGTAAGTCAAAAGGTAGAGGTTTTTGGTGGAATACAGTCTAGAGATGTGCTTTCTCTGGTCAGTAATTTGGTTTTAAAAAATATAATTTAAGTACTGGACAATTTAATATAATAATTTGGATTTATGAATTCTATTGAGACATTAGGAAATCTAGTGTCCAGAGTCCACCAGTCCCACGGGGAATATAGTGGAGTTGAGTTGTCCTTGTCTCCGTTGGATGGGGTTTCACTCTCCAGTTTTTCCTTCCTGCTCCTGGCCTGCCTCATCATGTATGTTCCTTGCCTGGCTTCTGTTGACATCTGAGTTTGCCATCCCTGCTTCAAGGCTAGTTTATCTTGGTAGATGGAGGCACTGAGGCTGCCCAATTTCCATTACTAAAATAGATCTGAGTCTCAGATGATCCTTTGGGTTGAGCAGCAAGGTTCCTCCTACCCTGACCACCTCTTTCCTGCTTTGGTGTTTCTTGAAGGTGCTGCCACAGGAAAGCGGGAGGCCCGAGGAAATCTCTATGAGAAAACCAGCTGCACTGATGTGCACGAGGACTGTGTGGGAGGATGGGGTTACCACGCATTTCCATGCTCCCACTTGGACCAGCGGAGAAACAAAACAGAGTTATGGCATGGATTCAAACCTTTGAGATATGAAAAAAAAAAAAGAAGAAGAAGAATAGGAAATGCTCTCGTGGCTTACTTTTTGAGAGGAATGCGTCCTTCCGGAGTGACTTGCAGCTTCAGTTTAGTATAGCTGTTGGAAAAGCAGAAAACAAGTGCTTAATTTTTTCAAAAGCTTTTTATTGAAGAATAAAATGCACAGAAAAGGGCTCCTGCATATGGACAGTTTGCTGAATTTTCACAAATCATCCAAGTTCCTGCAATCAGCACTCAGATTGAGAGAAAGAATATTATCCCTTAAGTAGCATCCTGGCAGCCCCTCTCACACCCCCATCCCAGAGCCTATCCCCCAAGAGGGAACAATTATCCTGACTTTAAACAACTCGGATTGTTTTTGCACTTTCCAAAATGGAATCACATTCTTTTTTGCATCTGGCTTCTCTCACTCAATATTACACTTTTGAGATCCATCCATAGTTTTGCTTTCATGGTAGATCTTTCACTCTCTAAGGTGTTGCTGTATAGTATTCCATTGTGTGAGTATACAACTGCATTTATCTTGTCAGTTGCTTCTGGACTTGTGGGTACAGAGAAGTTCCAAGCGAGCTTATAATCTCTGTTGACGGGTGTGTGAATTCGGACTACCAACTGGGGCTTGACACAGCAAGCCCGTACCTAGGTGGCAGCTGCACCAGAAATGCTTACAGTGTGTTCACCAAAAGGTATGTCTTAGAATGTCCATAGCAGCAATTCACAGGGAGACACCTATTGGAAATGGACGTTTGCAATAGATCTGATTAGCCAACTGGATGCTTCACTGTTTCAGGTAAAACATTTATCTCTGTGTCACCTTCTGCCAACATTGTATGGCACAACAGATGTTCTAGAAATGTCTGTTAGGTGAAAGATGGTAAGATCAAAGACAGTTTAAAAAAAAGAGGAATAAAGGAAAGGAGAGTGGAGAGATATGGAGAAAGAGTTCTTATGGTGACAAAGTAAGGAAATGAGATGATCACATGAAAGAGCATTTAAGTGAAGCTCTGTAATCAACTGACTAACAGTAAAAAGGAATTCATTGAAGAGTATGAAAGAAATGTGGGCTGAAGTCTTCGGTCTGGAATGATGGGTATGTCTTACAGAAGAAGAGGGAAGAGAAAGGTTATTAAATCAAACAGAGGACCACCTAGTAATGTTTCCACTTGTGGTTTTGATTTCAAGGCTTCTCAACCTCCTGGATTACCCACAGTTTCCAAAGTGAACACAACCAGCTTTGCTAGCTGCTCATCTGGCAGAAATCATTATTTTCCTTGGTCACATAAATTTCAGAAAGACTGTGTAATTCCAGAGCAATTGGGTCATCCTGTTTTGCTTTCTTTCTTTTTCCTTCCCATTCTGCTCTTTCCTCTACATCCTCTTTCTCTTTTTCTCACTAACACTTGCTGTGATTGTCTGTTCAAGCAGAAATCAGGACATCAGCCTATTGATTTAAGTACCATCTATCAGAGATCGTAGACTCCAGAGAGTTGAGTCCCATATGTTGCTCATTCTCTTCCTCAGATTAATAATTGATACAACACAGGCAGATGTAGGGCTGAAGGCTCTCTGAAATTAATAATTTGGGGTTCTGAGCACAGCTGCCAGGACTTGGAAGTATCTCCTTACTGTGTGTCAAAGGCATTGACATTCAGGGGAGTAACACACATCGTGCAGCTCAGAGGAAAGCGCGATCTTTCTTGGAAGACGTCCAGCTCCGAACAGTGGACGTATCAGTTCTCTAACAAGTCCCAAAGGGAAATTTATGTTTATCAATGTGAGAAGCCAGTGCAGCATAAACAAAGGACTCACAAAGGAGAAAGGAAACTGACTCAGATGGAGCAACACCCTTAGCAATAAAATTAGAGCTACTTACGCTTTTTCCAGAAACGCGTCCCTGGACATGTTCTGGGCCAGCAGGTTTGTTGCCAAACTGAAAACCTCATTTGTCCATTCCTGAAAAAATGTAAATCGCACTTTCATTAGCTTAAATACTGCACAGTCATTAGACTCACATTTTTAGTGAGACTACTAAGCGGACAAATTAGTTCAATTTGTATGCCTGAGGGTTTTTTCCTTTTTTTTTTCTGTAAAAATGACATAATTAAATTCAAACCCCTGAGTGACTTACTCCTTTCCTAAGGAAATGTCTTTACTTGTAAACGAAATTTTATCTGCTTTTTAAAATCCCTACAGACAGAGAACTGGTATGTCACCTTTAATAACCAAGTACTTTTTTTTTAAACCATTTTTCTTGCATTACAAACAGATAAGAGTTTAAAATACAGTCAAATGTATTTTCAACACACCTGCAAACAGTGTCTTTCTCTTTTACTACTCAAGACGAAGCAGCTATTACCAGGCGATCTTTAAATGTTAATTACAGTTCCAGAAGCTCTCTAAACCAGCTACAGTCACATCATACAATACCCAGGACTGTCCCTCCCTTGACAGCTCTGTCAAGCCCTCACTACTCTCCTAATCTCCATCCCTACCTCACACCATTCACTACTGATCTCTCTTGTCTTCCAAGAAAATGGAAAAGAGCAAACCTTCAAGCAAAGTTGAGGTTCCACTCTGGGTGATTTTGAAGGCACAGTTAACGTTCTGATGGCCAACCCCACCCCCTAAAAAAAAATTCTTTAAGAGAAAATGGCATGAGAGCTAAGTTGTGTAATCATCTGATGAAGTCGGCTTGGCTCTCTCCTCAGTGAAATCATGTTTTTTAGTTCAACAGCTTTTCCACTTTGTTTTGTTATTTCTACTGCAGTTTCATTGTGTTGTGTTTTGCCTCTTGATTTAAGGCACTGATAATATGCCATCATGCAATATATTTGAGGTAGAACTTAGGGTAGAGAGTGAATGGAGGGGAGGAGGCCACTCTAAGCAGAGAAAACTACTGGGAAAAGAACCAGAGGTAAGTACGCATGGCGGGACTTAGAGGGAAGGGGGGAGTGGCCTAATAGGAACTGCAACAACAACAACAACAAAAAGGAGTAGAGCTGAGGGGAGAGTATGGAAAGCTGATTGTCTGTTCAGTTTCCTGGGGAAAATTTAGCAAAAAATATAATATCACTGAAGGCCTTTCTTTTAAAGGGTGAGAGGTAGCAGAACCAGGGCTAGACGGGGCGTTAAGGAGGTTATTTGGCAGCCACGTGGAGGATAGATTTGAGGGTGAGAATCCAAACAGGGGGAACTCAGGAAGCTGTCACAGTCCAAGTGAGCAATATGGGAGCCTTGGATCCTATAGAATGTTGGAGGACGACTTGGGAGAGACAGCCCAGAACAGCTGTGAGTGAAGCAAACTTGAAGAACACACATAAAAAAAAAAAAAAAAAAAAAAAAAAAGCTTTGGGATAACATTTTAATAGCTTTAAAATAAATTTTACTTATTGGTACTGATTTTTAAACTATGTTGCTAGTGTAATCTTTTCTAGACTAGGGGCAAACTTTAGGCTTTTCCAGAACAATGGCAACTTTATGCCTTAGCAAAAGTATTTATAATTGGGGGCAATGTACCATTTTGTATGTTTACTGGGGGCCAGTTCCACACCAGAAATAGGTACAGTGAAAGCATTAGGAAGAGCTGCCCTTCTAGGTTGAAAGCTAACACAGCTAGTACATCCAGTCCAACAGAAATAGAATGTGAGCTACACATACAATAAAATTTCTAGTAGCCACATCAAAAAAAGCAGAAATAAACAGGTGAAACTAATTTAATAATCTATTTGATTTACCCCGAGATTTCAAAAATGTTATTATTAAAAAAATATTATTAATTGTGTAGTCAGCATAAACATCACAGAGCTATTTTATATTCTCTTTATGTGCTTAATCTTTGGAATGGAGTGTGGATTCTGCACTTACAGCCCATCTTAATTTGCTCTGGTAACCTTTCAAGTGCTCAGCAGTCTTGTGTTGTTGGTATGTGTGGCTGCAGCACTGGTCAGTGTAGGTCTTCTAGATCCCTCGCTTTTTCTATGGGTCCTTGATAAAGCCAGCTGATGGGCAGGATCATCACCACCATCACGGCACAATTAATTTATTCAGAAAGTAAAGCATAATCAGTTTCATCACAGTCTCAGAATGTGAGCATCTAAATTTCCAAGTGTGGAGTTCCTAGAATCCACTGACTTCCCCCAGCTTTCTGAAATATGTGAAAGATCCGACCCAGGCTGAATCAAAGATTCAGGGACTAAAGCAGTGACCAAGGGAACTTGAGAAGTAACCCAGCTATTGGTTAGGTACTGGTCCCGGTCTTTATTACACTGAGCTAAAACAGTATGTATCTTACTTTGGGTTCCCTAGAAGCAGACCCTGAGACAAGGATTTATGAGAAATGAGTTTATTACATAGTGCTCCCTGGCAACCTTATAGGGAGGTGAGCACATCTGGGATGGGGAGAAGGCAGAATGCTGAGATACCGAGTAAACTCCTGAAGATGGTAGTTTTGGCTTAATCCCTCCTTGTGTAGACCACTCCTCAAGGCTGAGTTTTCTGATGAGCAGCAAGGGAGCTGGAGTGTGGCAATCCCTGTGCCTGTAAGTCCTGGTCAGAGGCTGCTGGAGGGGATGGAAATCCCCCCGCACTTCCTGCTCCCCTTGACAGCAGGCAGAGGGGGTGCCAGCATTCAGACGGAAGAGCCAGCAAAGAGACATGGGTGCTGGCTGTTGGAAGTGAAAGCCCACTGAGAGGTTGTGTGTGAAAATTTCTAAAGGACAGGAGGTGAGATGGGCAGAGCACTGCTAGCGTCAAAACCAGCAGGACAACAAATGTCAGGACTGTTGGGTACCAGAAGTCACTTCCTTGTTTAAATACGGGACGTGCAATCAGAACACTGGAGAGTTTGGGCTTCTCAAACTCTCAGGTGAAGACCAGTCACTGGAGGTCTTGGTGAAATGCAGATACTGGTGAAGATCCTGAGTAGGGGGCGGGGGAAAGGGAGGTAAACAGAAAATCTGCATCCTGAGTGAGGTCCATGCGGGATCATGCTGTGAGTTGCCAGGGGACTTACAGGACTGACAGAGCTTGATCGAAATGGAGGACTTTAAGCTCCACACCAGATCTTCTGACTCAGAATCTGAATTTTTTTTTTCCCCGAAGAAACCTTTATAGATTTCATGCATGGTAAAGTTGAAGCATTCTGCTGGGCCAGGAGCAGCACTCTAAGTAGCAAGCTGCTCCAGGACCTGGTTTAGGAAGCATTATTCTAATCTTGGACTACTTGCTTCTCAAGCAAATAAAGACATTACTTTGGTTATTTGTTTTACAATAAGCAAAAAGCCCTTACAGCTATATTAAGAACAACGTGGCTAAGAGATGTGACCAGAGCAGCTTCAAGCAGACTTGACCCATCATGAGAGGATAACATATGCTTTACATCCCACACTGGCAGTGTTCTCACAAATCCAGCGCTGGGTCCTAGTCAGCATGGCTTTGGAAGGACAGCTTCTTCTTCAATCTGGAGGATTTGTTTTTCTACTTTCAGAGGCAAAGTTCTGATGATTGCCACTACGCTTGGTTCGGCCCCAGCTTTTTAAATCCTGAAGCTTCTTAAGTGACATTTTCTGCCTTAGGATCAGTCTTTTCTCGTGAAAGGGACAATGGAGACCCGAACGAGAGATAGTGAATCTAAAGATCAGCTTCTGTGGAATTTCATCTGGAGCGTAGGTGACCATGTTTGTATCTTCCATCTGCAAGATGGTTTCTGCAATTCCCTCATCCCATTCTGGTGCAGTGACTGAGGTACCAGTCTTTACCTAGCATCTCTGATGGTGTAAAGACTGGTACCTCACAGAGATGCTAGGTTTTCCTACCATGTCCCAAAGGTGAGGCACTTTTATTTCCAAAGCTTTTTAAATTCTCTCATTTCTGGCACAGGATTCATGTGTCTGCTTAATACTACTAACAATTGTTCTACAATTTTAAGTTAGTCTCGTATTGTTTGAGTATTTGCTATGTACCGAGCCAAAACCTTAATTAATTCTTACAGTAATTCTCTAGGAGGCAGGTACTGTTATGAGCCTCATTTGACTGATGAGGATTCAAAGTGTCAAAGCACTTATAAAGCTTATTTATATCCTTAGAGCTAATAAAAGTCACAGTTTGGGATTAGATCATTGGTTTCTTGGTTTCTGTCATTTTGCCCTAGAAAATCTTAGGGTGGCGAATACATGCAATTCAACAAGTTTAAAAAAAAAAAAGATAAATAAACCCACTTAATTATTTGTGTTTAAAACAGTGATTTAGCACTTACTATGGGCTAGGCACCATGCTGAGCATTTTGCAAATCATTAACTCATTTAACCCTCACAACCACCCTGTGAGATATATTGTTATTACCACTTCATTTTTACGAATAAGAGGGCTGAGGCAGAGAGGCATTTAATAACTAGCATACGGTCCCACAGCTAGTGAGGGGCACCCCTGAGATCTGAATGTAGGAAATTTGCCTCTAGAATCTGAACACCTTGCCTTTCATTCCATGACCATGATGAAACAAAGAGTGAAGTGTATGAAGTAAAGGCCTTCACTATGCTATGAGGGTGATACCAGAGCAGAAATAAGATGGAGACAGGGGTGAGGTCTGTCACCAAACGCAGGTCGAAGGTCTGGGAATTTTGATAGCGGTAAGTCACAGATTCAACTCAAACTTGCCTGAACGAACGTAAAGAGAGAGATTCAATCACAACCTTTGGATCTAGTTGTGGATGTTTAACAGCTGTGCCTAGTTCTGAGAACAGAGAGAAACTTCCCTGATTGGTAATTCACACCTTCTAATTTTTTGACCGACTTGGGGCTTCAAGGGGCACACAGACAAAGACAGAGTCCTCCAGAAGAAATCTCATTCTTGCAGATATTTCTGTTTCCCATGGTTCCGACGCATGTTACCTCTAATATGTTAATGGCTGTATATTATCTTTCCTTTTTTCAGCACTACATATCCCTGTAGATACACCTGAAAACACAGAGAATGGTGTAACCAACACATATCCAAGTTTAAAGAATGTTATCATTTTGCCATATTTGCTTTAGTGCTTTTTCTTTTAATATATACTTAAGACGTTGTGTGCAGACTCCTCCACTGTGCGTCTCCCTAATTCTATTCTACTCACTTCCCCCAGGAGCAACTCTATTTTGAATCTTTTTTTTTTTAATATCAAAACCATATCTATTTGCATAATGTATTCTGAGGAGAATCATCCTGATCAGGGTTCAGCAAACTGAGGGCTAAATCCAGCCTGCTGCCTGTTTTTGTCAATAAAGTTTTATTGCAACACAGGCGTGCTCGTTCATTTATGTGCTGTCTGTGGCTGTTTCCATGCTGGTGGTGGAGTTGAGTAGTTGCAACAGAGAAAGCCCCAAAAGGCAAAGTATTTACTACCTGGCCCTTTACAGAAAAACGTTTGCTGATCCCTGGGATGGACCCCTATACATTTATTTAAATTATTACATACATCTATCCTTTGGCCAAAGGCTATTTGCAACTAATCTATGTCTTTAAAATGTGTTCTTGCTTCTCCTGTACATCTAGGTCATTAATTTTAACTACTAAATGATTCCACTATAGGAATGTGTAATTAAGTCATTCTTTTGTTGATGGACATACATGGTTTTTTTCCTTCAAGAATGTTTACTTGCACAATCCTACTTCTTGTTGCCTCAAGCCACATCCAGGACATTCTCTAGGGTGAAAATCATGATGAATTCTCAGCATCCGTGCATCTTCATTAGTACCAGAGGCCGCCGCTTACTCACCGAAGTGGTAAGGACACTCTACGTGTAATTGGCAGCATTGGAAAGCTTGTATTCTCCTCCATTTTCAAAAACACTTGCTGTTATCAGCCTTTCAGAAAACGTTTGCAAATCTGATGGTTATAATGTGGGACCTTGGAGTGCTCTTAACTGGCATCACTGATTTACTAGCCCTGTTGAGCCTTGTTTTATATATGTTAGGGCTCTTCCACTTTTTTTTTTTTCTGTAAATTTCCTGTTCACACTCTCAACCCATTTTTCATTGAGGGTATTTGCACTCATCGTCTTTCAAAAGGGGAGGGTTTTGCTTGCTTGTTTGAGATTTGATCTCAAACACAGGCCAGTGGTCAGTATCAGTCCTATAGATAGAATCAAAGTGACAAATAGAGGCCGTGTCTTGTAAATGCCACCCATGATCGTGGCATGCCAGGCACCCAGGCCATGGCTGTGGCCTGATACCAAGCGGCCAGAGTCACAGAGAAAAGACAGAGTGTGAACTATGTCCTCAGTAACATGTATTTGTTTAGTGAGCTCTTTGGGGAAACCAAAATATTCTAAAAGGAATATTGAATCTCTCTCTCTCTATATGTGTGTGTGTGTGTATATATATATATATACATATATATATAATTATATATTATATATATATATAATTAAAATCTATAATTATATAAACAATTATGAGTCAGTGGTTACCCTAGTGAAGTAAAAGGAGTGACAAATGATAATGATCTAAAGGCAGGTATTTCCAAAGTCCCTGATTAGGAAGCCATAATTTATTGTGTTTAATGAATTTTTAAAAGGTTCCTGGAATGAATAATTTAAAACAGGATATTTTAATATTTGTGAGATATATGGAGGTCCTAACAATTTTCATTAGCTTTCTATTAATTTTTAATTTATTGGCAACCCCCCCACTGCCGTCATTGATAAGGGTGTCATTCCCATAACCTCTGCTCAGCAGCGGACGCAGGTGGGGATTTGAGTAAGAAGGCATCTGCGAGGCTCACTCAGGGTTTTCATTGCCTGGCTGAGCACACTTCTCCCACTTGCTGGCAGGCATCAGAGTTCATCTTGCAGTGTATTTGTCTTAACAGTACAGTGAAGAATCTTTTCATGGTGAAAGATGGTATATGAGCTGCAAAGATTTTCATTAAAAGCAGAAAGGACTGTCTGAGAAGAAACTGCATTTATGATATTATATAGAGATTTTAGAATTTTGGTCAAATTTCTGGTACAGTTCCTCCACGTTAAGTGGCAGTGAAGATCTTATATTTTATATTCAGAATGCTCATCTTATACTCAAAGAGAAATGGTTTTATCAAATATAAGATAGTTACCAAAACAAAACAAAAATCGGGAAGCGTATTACAACCCAACATTATCACGATTGGGACACTAGAAAATCACGTTACTCAACTGATGTAATAGCAAGGAAAGGTTGATAATTATTTTCAAACCACGTGAGTCAAATATCTTTAGGCTACAGTTGACAAAAGCACAGCCTAGGAAGTAGGAGATTGTACCAAGGACATTGGGTATTTTCTGTAATTGAAGGAAAAATTGGACAAACTGCAGCAAAATAATTTATCTATAGCATAAGGTCATCGGGAACCTGGAGCATGAGTGGCAGGAAGACTTTGTTGTATTTTCACTGCTCTCCCTTCCTGATGGCATTTTTCCCCCCAAATGACCAGCTTCTTCTCCTTGGCCACCACATGCAACAAGAGTTGTCACATAGGCGCTTCCTACCACCAAAGAGAGTCTGACTGATTTCCTCATTTCCAGTATGAAAAATCCTGGGAAAGGTCTCTGATTGGTCTACCACTAGAACCATCTCTTTGGGTAAGAACCTAGCAGCGTCCACACACACCAGATCACTGGAACTGGGGGAGAAGCAGTGAGCAGAGGGATGGAAATGTATACAAAACACTACATATAACCATTCGCAGGAGTGCTGGGGAAAAGCAGATGAAAGAAAAGGATGTGCGTCATTCTGCAGCTGGTTTAGAATGCCATAGTTCTGTGTCCATTCTTTCTATATACTGGGGAATAATCCACGCTTGTTGACTTGAGTTGACTGCATAAATGAATGAATAAATGAATGTGTAAATGAAAGAGAATTACATCCATGCTTTATCATTTATGCTTTGTGAAATTAACTTTTATGTCTTCTTCATTGTTGTAAGTATTCAATCACCATGCTTTGCTACAGGGTTTCAGATAATAGCTTTACACATTTCCTATTGTAATTTGACCTGTGCTGGAATAGGTTACAGGAACTCAGAGTACTGTGTGTAGCATGGGGCTGGGGGCTTTCCAATGAATACAGTACAGAAACTTTAGAATTAGGGCTTAGGGCATTTACACTGGCTTCACAGACATGCTTGATGATTTGTTTTATATTTTGGGTTGTATTCTGAACCCTTGTTGCCCAATTTATCTTTCCCCAAAGAAGTGAAGCACTGATCTACTAAATGGTACCTTGATGGTCTCAGAAAAAGTTCACATGCCTGAAAGTACAGTGTAGAAGATGCAGGAATGCAAGGATCCACATTTTGAGAAGTAACAGAAGTCCTCTGCTAATACCTCTTGACATTGCCCTGCCCAGTGGGAAGAGTTTAATGTGGTGAAACCAAGTTGAAATGAACATTAAGAGAATTCTTCAAAGGACCAAAGATAAACTCCCACCCCTGCAAAAGAGCAACATTTTTGGCACAGTGAGGAAGAAAAAAAAGATGTTTGCTTTGGCTAATTTTCACGATGAGAGGCTTTAGCTCTGTCATTGTCTCAGATGCATTCTGAACATCAGCTGAGACGCTCCTCTCATCCAGCTAGTTTCCAGAGTCACTGCTCATTTGTACGACTGAGAAAATGGTGATCAAGTGCCCTTCTGTGAAACCCTCAAAGTTTCGCTTCTATGGGTTTCATGTCATTCCACCATATTCTTTCAATGGTTCTTTCCAAAACCCTCGTGTCACTCAAAAAATTTACTTTTGAGATATAGTTGATTTACAATATTATGTTAGTTTCATATGTACAACATAGTGATTCAAAATTTGTATAGATTATACTGTTTATAGTTATTATAAAATATTGGCTATATTCCCTGTGCTGTACAATATATCCTTGTAGCTTGGTTTATACATGATAGTTTCTGCCTTTTAATCTCCTACCCTCCTCACTTCCCTGTTTCCACTGGTAGCCACTAGTTTATTCTCTGTATTGGTGAGTCTGTTTCTTCTTTGTTATAAGAAACTAGTCACTAGTTTGTTGTATTTTTTAGATTCCACATATAAGTGATAATGTACAGTATTTATCTTTCTCTGTCTGACTTATTTCACTAAGTACAATACCTTCCAGGTCCATCTATGTTGTTGCAAATGGCAAAATTTCATTCCTTTTTTATGGCTGAGTAGTATTCTATTATATACATGTACATTATACATATACACCACATCTCTATCCATCTGTCTGTTGATGGACATTTAGGTTGTTTCCATAACTTGGCTATTATAAATAATGCTGCTATGAACATTGGAGTGCATGTATCTTTTTAAATTAGTGTTTTCATTTTCTTCCAATACATACCCAGGAATGGAATTGATGGATCACACAGTAGGTCTATTTTTAGTTTTTTGAGGACCTTCCATACCATTTTCCACAGTGGCTGCACCAACTTACATTCCCATCAACAGTCTTCTTTTATGAAAACACTTGCCATTATGTCTTCTAAGCCTAGTCTTATCAATGCTACTTGTTACTTTGGTTGAATCTGCCAAAGTGCTATGTACTACAGACAACAAATGTATATAAGCAGGGTTTGTAACTGTAATTGACACCATTGCTTATTTTTTTAAAAGTAATTCTACCTGAAGAGAGCAAATGAAAAAAAGATTAAAAAAAAGTCCCAGTTAATTTCTTTAGTAAGATATATGTAAAGCTGAAAAAAGAGAAGCAATCACAATTTCTTGGGAGTTGAGTGGTGCTGCTTATTCGTTAAATGGAATCTGTCTGACAAAATTAGAACTGCATTTCTTGAAATTGATTACTAACTACGTACAGGTACTTGCTCATTAACTTATAACTTAATACATGGAATTCTGCTAAAATATAATTTTCTCATTTGGATATCAATTTGTTTTAAATAACCATAATTATCCACTTCCCCACATTTATTTTAATATTTTTTGCAAGCTAGATTCTTCTTTTTGAATAAAAGGGGGTATTTGGCCCTTGGTAAGTGACTCTACTCTGTTAGTCCTTCCTCTACTATGAGAACTATTCTCTGTCCTTGGTTCTGATTGCCTAACCTCTGGCCGATCCTTGCTGCCTATAGAGGCCATGGGAGAATGAAACTTAAACAACAATTTGTGCTTGTCTTCGAATGTAAAATTACCATATTGGTATCATTTCATTTAATGCTTCTGATTGACTCATATTGTTGATATTTTTGATATTTTACTTAGAAATATACTTCACTGGGTTTTAGAACTCTACCCTGCCACTCTCTAGCCATGTGCGTGCCTTTCTACTCACTGGTAAGTGCTACCTAATATCCTTTTCCTCCTTCTCTGCTAACTGAAACCTCACATTATTCAGGCCAGCAAATATAATATCTGAAAAATTTGTATTTTCCGACTTCCCCAATAGCTAGGGTGGCAATGTGACACATGGTGAGTCACATGTTAGCTGAAGTCCGCTTGGGGGTTCTGGGAAAGAGTGATTTCCTAATGGAGGAGTTCTTGTCTTTTTGTTGTTGGGAACACAAATGCAATGGCTGGAGCAGCAGAGGCATCTTAATCTATGAGGAAAAGGCCATGAGGATCATAGGGTCTAGGCCTTCTTATCCTTGAGCCACTGCATCAGTGCCAGAAACCACCTACCTTCAGGCTTCCTGCTGCATTAGGATTAAAAAAAAAAAAAGCAAAACCAAACAAAATGCAAACAAATTAAAAAATCCTCCACTTATTTAAGCTACTGTTTAGTTTGGTTTTCATTATTCAACACCAAACATCTTGGATCAGTTTTTTTTTTTTTTAACCTGTAAAATACTCATTTGCCATCTAAAATGGAGGTAATAATAGGACTTACTTCATAGGACTGCGGTGAGAATTAAGTGAGATAGTTAGTTCATGTTAACATTTAGACCAGTGGAGCCACAACAAATGATTAGTAAGTGGTAGATATCTAAAAATTTATTATTTATCAAAGAAAAACATACTGACCTAGTTTTTCAAAAATTGTCCAGAGGGGTTATATCAAAAGGCAAGGAATACATATGATACTCTTAACTTAGGTCTGCTTCTTGACAATTATTTCCAGCAATTCTTTTCTTAAATTTCTTGGGGTTATTTTCATATTTCTAAATAATATATGTGGGCTATTGTTTCTTGATTGACTAATGTTAGAATTTAACTACCAAAAAAAGAAGTACACAAAGGAAATGAGATAAACTTGACTTTTTTGTGGAATATCTGTTAGAATTTGAAAATCCTTATCTCAAAGTATATGTTCCAGAATAAAAAGAAATATAAGGACCTTATGTCTCTTGAGGCGAGTTTTAAAGATCCATCTTATTGATTGGGAGGAATGTCTAAGAAAAGTCTCTAAGTTTTTCATGAATCAAGGTCTATATCAGGAATGGCCAGAGGTGGCTACACAGGACCATTCACTAATCCCTTCTTCTCTTTCCTATTTCATTTTGTAGACTATAATTTCTTTTTCTTAAAAAAAAAAGCCCCCTCTCTGTGGCACCTTCTCTTATTTCTTCCTCTGAAAGATCTCAACTATTTGGCCAATCGAAGGGATTTTTCATTTTCACCAGAAAGTGTGTGGTAACTGACAGGTAGAGGAGGACGACAGGTGACAGTGGGAACAAGGTTGGTTCAGGAACGGTTAAGGCGATGAAAACCAGTGTCATTAGTGCCACCTCTGTTCTCCTACTGAGAATCCTGGCAAACTGAGGGGAGAGGTCTGTGCTGGGAAGAAGGGATCTGGAGCAACTCACGCAGGGGCTTCAATGCCTTCAACTCAAACACGAGGAGATTAGAGCACATGACGTTAACACCTCCATGGCTCTACAATTTTCCATGATCTATCAATTGCTTTTAAAGACTCATAAGCTTCTTTTTCCCATTCTTGCTCCTTCCCTTCCCCTCTCTCTCCCTCTTCCCTTTCTTTCTTCCTTTCTTTTTTCCTTCTCCAAACACACATTTATTGAGCACCTCCTACTGGCTAAGCACTAAGATAGATGTTGGGAACATAAGTGACTAAGTTATATTTTTTGATCTTAAGCAGCTCACAAATCCAGGGTCGGGTGTCAGACCCACTGACAGATAAATAATAGTGTGAGAAATGCAATAGAAAACATGCATAGCATTCATCAAAGAACAGGAAGGAACAATCAGTTATTCATGGAAATCATGGGACAGAAGAGATGAGTTGTATGTAAGCTGAGTCCCTCAGGAGGCTTGGAAATTCTCCTGGTGGACAGAATGGAGAAGGGACACCTGGGAAAACACACAACTCTGAAGGCACTAAAATGACAATTATAAATGCAGAAAGAATCACAGGTGGTTAGGAACTGCTGAAGCAGAATGGGGCCAGGGTCCAAGTAGTGAAGCTATGTTTGTTTTAGTCACTGATGAATCCCTTGTACTTTGAACATACTAGAACTCAATGACTATTTGCTCACTAAGTGAATGACGGAATGAAATAGACAGGAAACTTGATTGTGTGGGTTGTGGGTAATATGCACTGGAACGGATTTTAAGAATGATCAGGTTTGAGGGGTTTCTTAGGATCATCCCTATGCAGATAGACACAGAGTTAGAGAGCAAAGAGAGGCCTCTAGGAAAGGAGGTAGAAGTGGTTACAGATGAGACCTGTCAAGAACTTGAACAAGACAGGAGGGGGAAGCGGAATAAAGAAGGAGATGTGAAAGCCAGTAAGGAAATTCAGAGAGCTTGCAAATTATTAGGATGGTGGGCAAACAACCAGTGGGGATGAAGTTAAGATGAACTTCCAGGAAATCCCAGGTCACACTCTCAAAGTGAGTGAACTAGATCTTCTATGACATTCACAGCTGCAGAGGTGACAGAGATCCCCTAAAAATTCTAAAATAGCCACTCAAGGCTGATGTTCCATTTATAGAACATATTTCTGGAGCACTCATTTATTCTGTGACAGCTGTCTTAAAATCAAAATAATTTAACATACAGAGATCCTATATTCATCATTTTTTGTATGTATGAATTAACATTTAGAAAATTAACTGGCTCAACCAACTTGGGAAATTGGCAGTGTCCATCAAGGCTGGCCATAGCAAGATCTATGACCAGCAATTCCGTATCTCACAGGAAGGCATAGCTTTATAAAGAAACACTGTCTGTAACAGTGCAAAACTGAAAACTGCCTGAATGCCCATCATCTGTAGAATAAATAAAGTATAGTATACTATTTAACAAAGAGAATGAACAAAGTACAATCACATGCAAAATACAGAAGGACCTTACAGATATAAATGCTGAGTAATAGAAGTCAGACCAAAAAGAAAACATATTCTACAATTTCATTGACAGATGTTTTTAAAACAAGTAAAACCAATCTGTAAAGTTGGAGGTTAAAATAGGGTGGGTGTGTTAGGAGTCATTGCCACCAGCATACATGTATGTTGTTGTCTCTCCCACCTTAAAAACTATCTCTTGGTCTCAGGTCCCCCTTCCAGCATCCTTCTCATTTCTCTGCTGCCCTTCCCATCAAAACTTCCCACAAGACTAATCTCTCTTGGCTTCTTAATTTGTCTCTGTGGGTATTCATTCCCTAGAGCCCACTCCAGTAGGCTTTTGACCCTGCTACTCCACTGAAGTTGCTCTAATCATAATCACCAACGACCTCTGTACCGTTAAGTCCAATGGTTAATTCTTGGCCTTCATCTTACCTAAACTATGACCAGCATTTGACCCTGTTGAAGACTCTCTTCTTCCTGAAACACATTCTTCATCTGGCTTCCAAACGCACACAATTGCCTCATGGCCATCTCCCAGGCTACTCCTCCTCAGCCTGCTTCTTTGATTGTTTCTTATCTCCTCAATCTCTCCATGTTGGAGTGTCAGTGACTCAGGACATCTATCTACAGATACTTCCTGGCTGATCTCATCCTGCCTCATTCAGTACTATCTATAACCTGATGACTTCCAAATTGATGCATTATATTTGGCATTCAACTCCAGGCTCAAAGATCTAACTGCCTACTCAACGTATCTACTTAGGGATCTAATGATAATCTCAAACCAAACATAATCAGAGCTGAGCCCTCGCTATCTACCATCAAATGTGCTCTACTTTCAATTCCCCATGTAAAGTGAGTGGTGTTTCCATCCTTCCTATCTCTTGGGCCAAAACTCCAACATCATCCTGGATTCTTCTTTCTCTCACATGTGACATACAACTGCAATTGTTTATGTTCTTGATTCTTCCACTAAGGAGATGTAGATTCGGGATTGATACCGATATCAATGTTCAGATCCCTTCTTATCTCTTGTGCAGCCTGGTCTTGGTCCAAGTCACTAGCAACTCACTCAAAACACTGCTGTTCAGTTTTCCTGACTGAACTCCCTGCTTGCATTATTGCCTCTCCTCTTTCAGTCCATTACTGACTAAAGAGTGAAGTCAGATCATGTCTATCATCTGCTTAAAATCCTCCAATGGCTTCCATCTCCCTCAAAATAAAAGCCTGAGTCCTTCAAAAGCCTCCACTACAATACAAGACATTAACGTCTGTTGCCTTTGCGAGTTTCCTTTGCTGATACCTCCGACTTAGCCAGGAGTCACATAGCGGTGGGTGGAGGACTGCTGGGAATTCATGGTAAGAGAGTAAAGGGAAGAGTGATGATATTCGCCTCCTCTGTGCAGCTCCGAGGAGGGGCCAGAGCATCCCAGAGAGGGGAACTAAAGTTCAGGAGTTCCAGGGGTAGCAAACGTGGATGTGTTAATTGGTCCCCGGGGGCTAGGAGACGCAGGGAGAAGTGTGAGACTCAGAGGGGCAAACGTGAAACAAACCACCTAGGTTCCAGATCTACTAAAGGGAGGTGTCCCTTGAGGGAGCAGGGGAAGCTAATCCCAAGGACACAGAGGGCTGCCATCTCACGCTGCACAACAAAAAGTGAGACTGTTGTTTAATTACAAACGAGACCACTTTTTAAAGTCTCACCACAGAGGGAAAAACTGAAAGACTTAGTTTCTTCCCCAATCCTTCTTTTCAAGGAGTCACTTATCTTAAAGTATAAATAAAAAATTCAATCACAAGTGATTGATGTAAGAAAGAAAGCACGTGAATCTGAAATAATATATGTAGGAAAGTTTAAGTCCTGGTTGTGATAAAAAAAATTTTAAGTGACTCAAGAGATTTCTCAGAAGTCTATTATACTGTTGCAATTGAATAACTTCCTCAGATTTTTGCCTTCTTGAGCACTCCTTAAATAAATAATCCCCTCCCCACCACCCTCACCCCCCTCCTTCCGCTTTATCCTGCCACACAGATCTGCATCAAACCCACAATACGTTTAATTCATAATCGTGATTTATCTGTTTATTTCCTCCAGAATGCTGTGTCCCTGACACTGGAATTGTGGCTGGCGCAGAGAAGGCATCTGACAAATATGTGCTGAATGAATGAATCAGCCAGAATCCCTTTGTAAACAACTTCTCCTGGAGACATTTGACTTTCAGAGAAGCTCAGGTTCCTGCCGGGTGTTCTAACTGATGAGAGAAACTGTCTCCGTTGGGGCTGGCACTACACAAGGTACTGTGTACCTTGGCTCTGGAGACTAAATAGGAGGTGTGATGTTATGAGACAATACTGACAATTAGAAGGGTGGAAATTGAGTTTTCAGAGTACATGGTGTTTGCATATCTTAACCTCCTGGATGAGCAATTTCAGTGGGGGAAAAAAACACCCTATGAAATACCACAGTCAGGGAAGGCAGAGCATATGCTGTAGCTTTATGAATTATACCAGGCAAGTAGCTGCTGGAAAAATGTCTACAGATGCACTTCTGATGGGGAATACTACAGGGCTCAGTAATCAAAATACCGAAAGAAAATTAATGAGCAGAAGTCCTCAGAGAGGAGGAAATTAAATATGTTTTAAACATAACTGCACAAAGGTTTAATGTATGCAGACTGGTTTGTAATATAAAATCTATATTCGCTGACAGTAAAAGCCTCCCTGAAAGTCACTGTCATTTAGTGAATGTAATTGAGAGTTAATGAATATCACGAATTGGTCATTTTTTTAAACTGAATGTGACTGCATTTGGGGAGTGGCATTTCAAAAATATTTTAGACATACTGAATATTTGTTTATCTATGTTCATCTATCCATCCAATTATCTATGCCTATACTGAGAATGAAGTGTATATACTCAACAGATTACCAGCAGGTACCAGCATAAGACTGATAGTAAGACCAGTATAATGTTTCACTGAACCAAAGTCTCTCCAAGCATAAAGTATACCATCGAAGTAAATGGGTAACTTGGTTCTTAAAGAGAGAAGACAGATTGGGTTTGTAACACAGTCTCGAAGGGCAGTTTTTAAAGGCCACAGAGTGTTCAAACTGGTTGGCATGTTATTCACTCAATTATAACAATGAAGTTGATGTTATGCAATTGTTGGACATCAGCCATGATCACTAATGAATAAGAGGTCAGGTCAATACAGTTGGTGCAGCTCAGGAAACTGTCAGAGCACCAAGGGTTAAAAAATTGTGGATCATAATGCTCAGATAATAAACACGGGTCCACCATGACCCCGTAGTTATGCTCATGATGTAAGAAGCAGTCTAAGGGCTCAGATATGCTATGCAGACTTCAAAGTTTTCTTAGATTCATATTCTTAACGCTTGAAAGAGATTATATGAAGGGTGAGGATCATCCTTAGTAGCTTATAAACTACAAACATGGAAAAAGAAAGCTTTTCCTTCAATATGTTCATTTCAGTGCTCTTTCAATGGCAGTTGGGTATTTTTAGAGCAAGCATCAAACTTGAGACCAAGTTTCCCAAAAGTTAATAGCTTCTTGTTTGATCTACCTGGCCTGTATTCTAGTTACTTCTGGATGCATCTGAAAGGCCCACTATTTTAGTAGATTAGCAACTCCTTAATGGAGAGGCTGTGTCTAATTCATCTTTCTAGTCCGTGGCTGAAACAAACAGCATTTATTACTCTTTCAATATTTTATTTAAATTTTTAATTTGCCATTCATTCTCATATGAACTGAGCAGCTACTATGTGCATAATCACGGGCTGGGGGCTGCACCTGGTAAAAGAAGTTGAATAGGTGATGAAAATGTCTGCCCTCTAGGAAAGGGATGGAAAGAAGATGGGCGGGAAGTGGCACGAGTTAAGGCCAAGAGAGAAAGAGTCCGGGTCAGAAGTGTAGGCGAAATGGAATGTGGTTTTATCTATATTTTCTTTTGCAAAGAAATTGTATCAAATGCCTTCTTTCTAATGAAAAATCTCCACAATTCTACATAGAGGCCATTATTTGGAAGTGTTTGAATTATACTTCTGTTTGGCAGCAGAATTATTTTAAGATGGAATTTTAACACAAGCTCAATACGACAACAACACAAAGTCTTTCACCGGCATCCATTCAGTATTGTATGGATTCAGATCAGGGGGACAAGTTTCAGAAGTTCCAATCCACCATACCTTGGCCACCTCTTCTTGGAAAGCCACGAGATTCAAATGGGAGATGTTAACTAAGTCAGGTCCGTACACCACGGTTATCATGCGATGTTCCAGGCGCCCGATGTTCCCCACATCCAAAAGTTCCCGTAACTTGGGGTCCTGGATAATAACAAATGTTGAAAAAAGTTAGTCTTAATGAGAGATTCCAACATGGTAACCTAATTTCAAAAGAATTAGAGCTAGAATGCCTTCAAAACAAAGTTGCCTTTTATTCTTACCAGAAATTGGTATGAGAAGTCCCTCAGGCCAAAATGGCCCAGAAAGGAGAAATAATTTGCCCAAAGGTTGTGGAGAGATTATTTCTGGATCAAGATTTGTGATCTTACAATTTTATGCTAAGTGAAATAAGTCAGAAAGAGAAAGCCAAATGTTGCATGGTATCACTTATATGTCGAATCTAAAAAAGCTGAACTCGTAACAGAGATTAGAGTGGTGGTTACCAGGGACTGGGGGATTGGAAGGTAGGGGAAATGGGGAGATGTTGGACAAAAGGTACAAACCTCCAGATACAAGATAAGTTCTGTGGGTGTGATGTACAGGATGGTGATTGTAGTTAATAATATTGTATTATATACTTGAAAAATGCCAAGGGAGTAGATCTTAAATGTTCTCACCACAAAAGAGAGATGAAAATGTTGTGATGTGATGGGGTGTTGGCTAACACCATGGTGGTAATCATTCTGCAGCAGATAAGTGTAACAAATCAGCATGCTGTACACCTACACTTACACAACGTCACATGTCAATTTTATCTCAATAAAGCTGGAAAGAAAAGACTTGTGGTCCTCAGTCAGGAGCTCTTTCTGTCATACTGCCATTCAGTAACATATTTTTGTGCACCACAATTCTCCCTTTATTTCTTCCAATCATCTTATGAATCCCATATTGAAATGCAGAATCTCATCCCTCACAGACACATTAAGATGAAGAAGGCGGTCCTAGAAGAATCAAAACACAACGATGCCAGCTAGGGCTGGGGCAGAAATGTAGCTGAGGGTCACAGCATGGACCATCTCCAACACTCAGTACTGATGGGAAGAGGGGTTGCTAGAAAGAGCAAAATGGTGGCCCTGCCGTGAATAGGTTACTTCAATTCTATCCTCAAAAAGTACTGGGATTTGGACATAGAAAGAATCTGCAGTTTTTTCAGGGTAAATTGCATTCTTTGGGACATAGTAAGGAAGGATCCCTTGGCGATACGGTCCTGCTGGGAAAAGGAGGTTTCCAAGCCTTCTGAATTCAAAGTAAAATCTACCATAGGGCTCAGTCGGTTTGTTTGAATTAATTTTCCTCTCATAAGACAGGCCTTGAAGAAAATGAGAGGTTCATGCGGAAAATTAGCAGCAAATCAATCACTTAGCAAGTCTGCAGCCAGCTTCAGAGCAAGGAATAAACTTGCATTCTTATTTATTTAGTTAAATTTTGGGCCAACAGGGCTTAATGACTTAGGCTGGTTATTCTGATTTCCATTCTGAGGTTTTTATAGGCAACATCCTTACAAAGAAAGAGCAAACTTGAAAAAACCCAAAAAGAAAACCAACAAAATCTTTCCAGCTGAGTTGGGGTTTGATTTGGTGACATTAATTCTCTCTGTAGTTAATAAAACTTTCCCCTCTGTTTGGCTGTGTGAAAGAGGAACGTTTTCAGGGAAGTTAAGAACAGAGAAAATTCTATTTCAAAGCTGCGCCCAATGTCACTGAAACCTCACCTCCGCTAACAAGGTAAGAACTTATCAAGAAATCAGACCCCCTAGAAAGATCAAATAAATGCTCCCACAGAAACATCAATCTGCGTGACCTAGAAAAGGAGAGATACACAGTTAAAAAAAATTGAATAAACAATAATAGCAAAAAAGGGAAATCTTTAGCATTCTGCATTCATGAAAGATTAAAGCAGAATATTCAAGAATGGACTCTTTGTGAAGGCTAATTAAAGAATGGTATCAACTGTTCTATGAAACAATTAACTGTGTCACAGGTTTTGAACTCCCTTGAGGCAAGGTTCAAAGAGAAAATACATTTGATCAGTACTTAAATTTTTTTTTTGTATACTGGGAAGAGAAAAATAATCCTCAGAAACCACTTGAAACCTGTAATGATAAATTCCAAGCTTCGAATCTGTGATTACAGTGCTCATCAGTATCGTTCCTCCTACACCACGTAATGGGACGACGTTTGGGAATGAATGGCCTCTATACCTCGCTCCCTTTCTTTCCTTCAAGTGAGAGTCACACAACTCACCCTCTGGCTTTTTTTCTCCCTCAGGTTTTGTCTGTTCAGTCTGTATCACTTTACTGCCTCATTCACGTGTCCATTAAAAACACGTTTGCCCATTTATCAAGTAGTGGATGATTAAAGAGTGTCACCTATCAGAACTGCAGGGACAAAGTGTGAGGATCAGGGATTCACTTGAGTTGTCCTTGAAATACGGGAACTCAAGGCAAGTAGAGAGCACCCAGGGAAGGTGCCTAGAACAGAAAACCATTCTGGAAAAGGGCTACTGGGATTCTGGGATGAGAAAGATCATCAACTCTTTGTGACATCTCTGTAAAAGTTTCCTACTGATGGTTGTTTTTATACATATATATATTTAAAATATATATATATTTAAAAACTGTTGGTTTTTATGTAATTAGAAATTTGTAGTAAAGTATTTAGTGATGTCTGATCTTGGGAGCACAGAACAGGCAGACAAAATAATGAGGATGTGTGAATCTGAGGGGAAGGTATTTGAAGATTCATTATTTATGTCTCTCTATACCTGAGATAGTTAACACTTACATAATAAATAATAAATAAAATTATTGAGCATAAGCTAGAGGAGCAAAACATTAAAAATTTTTTTCCACGAGAAACCACAGTATTTTTAAATTATGTAGCTCTGATAGTAAACAGAGAAGTCATTTAAAGTATATGGAAAGCAACCTCCTTATGAAGATGCATTCTTGGTGATGGATCACGCTAATTTTTAAACTATATTTTACTTTTTCCCCCCATCATTAATCATTTTATTTCTCTTTAAAATGATACCTTTTCTTCATCTATTTCATTTTTATCAACACCAAACTTGGTGATGTTAGAGCCCTCTCCCTGAAAACATGACTTCACTTTTCTTTTCACCTGGACCCCAAGTTGTCTCATTTGAACACAACATCTCAAGCTGATGTGGTGGCTTCAGACCTCATTCTTCATTACTGAACATCTGATATGTGAAGGGTGGGCTCAAAAAAGATATCTGTCCTTTCAAGTACCACAAGTTGCCCTCAGCTGTTTTCAGCAGAGGAGACCCTCAGAGAACAGGTCGGGGGGGGGTGGAATTATCTGGAAGGATAAAAACAAAGGCACCATATGTTTGGAGAAGTTTATAGATGGAAAGGACTTAAAATAAATAGATGTGTCAAAAAATGGTTGTTTCTAGGGGGCTGTTTCTCAGGTCTGGGGATATAAGTAACTGTATTTCAAAAAATGAACAAAATCAAAATAGTAACAGTGACAACAACAAAAAAAAACCCCCTACAATTTACATAAAAATCACTCCCTCCCCAAAACCTATTCTACTAAGAAATTTTATGCCTGTTTCTCATTGAATGAACTTCCTGACCAGTTTTCAGAGAAGGGTTTTCTTACTTAAGTTACTACCAGACTCAAACACAATTCTTGGTCCCTGAAAGGATTATAAATTCTTTGAAATTGTTACAGAGAAAACAAGCTATCTTCACAACTCTGAAGACATGTTCAATTTCTCTGTTGCAGAATACTAGAGAATATAGCTGGGGAAAAAAAAAAGAGGTCAAGCGAACTTGGAATTTCATATTTTCACTCAGCTGTTGCTCAGGCCTGTTCCCTCCAGAGAATACCCCAGTGTCTCTCCAGCTGGAATTCAGCTGATCAGATCAGCCAAGAATCCTGGCAGCTGTAATTTAAGTGCACTTTTAAAGGTAAGTCCTTGATCATCTCTGTTTCCATAAGAGTTACAAAATAGAGACTGTCTGACTAAATAAGCCCATTCTTCTCTCAAGCATCAAGACTCCTGATGAAATTACTTCAGGTCTGTTGCAAAGAAAGTCAAGTTGCTCAAGTTAATGGTTCCCATTTCCAGGTAATGGACAACTGAAGAAAGTCAGGACTGCTCTACACCCGAGACACGTGGATTCCATCACACCAGGCCTTACTATCATTACGCAGTATCATTCAACATATTAGAAATTAACCAAAGAGATAAAACACAAGCTAAAGGATGATTTTTTTAAAAGAGTTAAATCCCAGTTGCGATCTTCATTTCCTAGTGTCTTTCAAAGGAAAGCTATTTTATTTGTTGGTCAGATATCCGCAAAAGAAAAAAAAATCTTTTTAAGAACTTCAGATTTCATTTGAACACCAGAAACATTTTTGGTGCACAAAATATACCTCACTCAGTTTCCATCCCCATAATCCTTACTGGATTTTAGGCTTACTGAACAATTTGCATATTAGGTTAATTTTATCCCCAGCACTTAGGGCAACGTTTTCAACCTGAATTACAGTTATATGGATGTAACTTTAATCTGTCAGTCATACAAAGAACCAAGTATATCAAAGATTTTCTATTAACACTTGGTACAACAGTCGGAAATGACAGAGGCAGATTCCTTGTTAGACTTAAGTGACATTAGTAGGTTTAAGTTTTGCAGGGATAAAGCTATCTTTTCTTTGAAGGCAGAGCAAGTTCTTTTCATCCTTGATTTAAATTTTGTTATGAAGGAAAGGTAGAAACTTATGCTTAGGATGGTTTTCCATCAAAGTCTTGAATTTAACATTTATCTTTTAAGAAAATAAAAAGAACAAATTCCTTTGGAATCAATACTTGTATTCTCACACCTCTCATTTTAAAGGTTTCTCTCTCTTTTTTATGAATGTGAGAAGGAATGCCATTCTCTTCCTCAGGAGGTACCAGTAGCTTGGGCACCCTGCACAGCAAGCAAGCCTTTGTAGATAAACCATTATCCACTCACTTGGACTCTGACTTTGAAATATAGTACCGTGAACATTCTCCTACATGGAGGGGAAGACTTGGAAGATATCGCTTATCCATCTTTTCCTGTAAGTGGCAGATGGAGGTGGCTTGAATATTTTTCAGCTATTTCTTTAGACGGAGGGGATAAAGGGAGAACAGACTGACTATGGCAAAGAAAAGTAACTACGAGCAAATACTAGAATGAAAAAGAGAAGGTATTGGACGGTCCTTTGTGTCTCAAAGAAGCATTATGGTAACGAGATTCTTTATATTTGTACAGAGTAGTGACAAAGTTGCAGATGGAGCCTCCAGTCCACACACAGGGAGCCTCAGTGCACAAGTGAAGAAATCTATTGATGCAGAAGAAAACATTTAGTTGTTCTGGCTGTGCATCTCCATCCAAAACAGAGTGGCTTAAAGATGCCAGACGTGAGTTTATGGAGCTAAAAACTAACATACTGTTCAAATCTAAAAGAAAAAAAAAGTTTAGAAGAAATGGAAAGGCAACCATCATGCAAAGTATTCTGCTTGACCACAGGCATATCTATGCAGCTAAAAATGTGTTTATCCTGGGGAATGGTCACAGAAGATAGAGAAATAAATTCAAGAAAAATATCTCTAAATAGCATTCTAGTGATTAATTTAAAATTTAACAGCTTGAGGTTTTCCTCCTTTTAATGAACAAACTCAGGGTATGATTTAATGTCATTTCTAAGCTAGAATGAAAAGAAAGAGGAAGAAGGTGCTGGCAGCATTCAGGCAGCTGGCACTCAGAAGTAGCAGGAAAGGGGATTCAAATACAGTGCCCAGATTCTGGGGAACAAGTAAATCTTGGACGGTAGAGGTGACAAAGAGACACTTGTCAGAGCCGGATATATGCTGCCATTTCAAGAAGCTGCATTATCTGAGGTAGGTTCCTGGGTCACAGTATATACACATGCTCAGCTAACAGGTTGCTTGTCTTGATGCTCCAGAAACGGACCCGAGTCAACGATCCGGGGGCAGGTACATTAGTTTGGAGGCGATCATAGGAAGTATAATGACAGAGTAAGACCAGGAGGAAAGAAAGTCAATATATAGCATATCTATAGTATACAGGATATGGAGCAGTTTACCACTTTGGGTAACTGAAGCTTAATCCAACCAGTGCCACCCTAAGAGAGTGTGAAAAACACCTCCACCCCCACCAAGGATCCTGGAAGCTGGATTACTGATCTCTCAACTCTCGTGTGGCATTGGTGGTGAATCTCCCCTGGGAGGCCAACTCTTTGTGTTATGGCCAGAAAACATTCTCAGGACTAGGTGGGAACTCTGCAGGTGGGCCAGTGCAATATGAGTGCCCAGCAAATGTCTCTTACACTGTTGAAGGAGTGGCTGTTAGACATAAGAGAATTTTGTCCTGATATTGATTAATCTTTATGTATTCTATGAGGTCTACGTTGGAAGGAATTTCATCAGGGCAAGTAGGTTTAGATTTCTAACTGTTCAGTTCTCTATAAAAATAATGAATATAGGGACAATAAGTTCTTCTAATTAGTAACTATGCATCAAGCACCATCCTAGTTGCTCTATATTTTTCCCTCCATTCAATCTGCAAACTAACATTGAAAGCTATGTTTTCCCCCCACAGTTTGCAAATAAGAACTCTAAGGTTTGGGGGAGGTAAGGTAATTTGCCCAGTTTTATAAAATGGGGGAAGGAAGATTTGACTCCAACGACAGCTAACTGTAAAGTCTAAGCCCTTCCCATATCATATTGTGTTAAAAGCACAGCCAATCTGATGGGGTTTATATAAAAATAGTGCACATAGTTCAAATGGCAGAATAATCTTAAATAAATCAGCATCCATTCAACTCCTCTGCCTTAGTGACAGTTTAGGCAGTTCCTTAAAATACAGAATAATCTATGTGGAATTAGAATAGGAAAGAAATGTGGTCCAGTGGCACCACTTTTCTTGCTAGGAAAGCAGGGAAGCTAAACGGTCAAGCTCAATCATCCTTACTGAAAGTCAAAGTGCATGAAAGATGTAGCATTTAAAAAAAAAAAATCAGTGGGAATACTTCTCATCTAGTCAGTATTTGTCAAACCTAAAAATGCTAAAGTATAACCAGGTTGTCACTGATGTTTCAAACTATCCCATTCTCTGACACACGCAATCACCTAACTGCCGGCCCAATCCGTATGCATCGCCATTTCCACTCCAAGGCATAAAAAGCCACATGCCCTGAGGGGCAGTGCTGTGTGCAAAGCAGTCAGTTAGCCCTCATGTTCCTTCCTGTTTAAAACCCCCACAGATAGGGTGACGGTAATCACCTCCCCTTCAACTTTTATGGGGGTTGGTGATGCTTCTAGGTAAGTTTCAACGTAGCTGTGCCCAAGTTTTAGAATAATGACACCGGTCTTTTAAAAGAATGAAAATAACATTTATTAAGTTCTCTCTGGTCCGTGAGCCCTTAATTGGTGAGTTCGTTTGTTTGTTTGTTTTTCTTTCTTTCTTTCTATCTTTCTTTCTTTCTTCCTTCCTTCCTTTTTCTTCTTTTCTCTTTCTTCCTTTCTTCCTTCCTTCCTTCCTTTTTCTTCTTTTCTCTTTCTTTCTTTCTTCCTTCCTTCCTTCCTTCCTTCCCTTCCTTCCTTCCTTCCTTCCTTCCTTCCTTCCTTCCTTCCTTTCTTTCTTTCTTTCTTTCTTTCTTTCTTTCTTTCTTTCTTTCTTTCTTTCTTTCTTTCTTTCTTTCTTTCTTTCTTTCTTTCTTTCTTTCTTTCTTTCTCTCTTCCTTCCTTTCTTTCTATTTTACTATTTTGTTGTGGGATCTGCCTCCTTATATGGTACTTGATACAGTTAGATGGCACTAAAGGGGCTTCTGAAATCTCAGAACATAAGTTAAAATCAAGCAGATAAAACAAGAAGACCCAACAATTTCCTTCATAATAACAAACAGTACTCCCTTGACAGTTTCTGGAAAAAATCCATGTTTAGCATAGAAGCTAAGGACTTTTGACACTTGGAGGGAGACAGTAGAAATTTTATCTTGTCTGTCTGACGTGGAGGTTTGGATGTGCCAATTAAAAGCAATGTAACCTCGTGAATTTTCTTAACCCTTCTATGATTCAGTTTTGTTACAGGAATAAATGAATAATTATGTTAAGTGCTCAGGGCAGCACAGAACAAGCCGTGAGTCCTTGAAAAATAAATCAATAGCTTGAAAGTGAAAGACAATATGGGGGCATCTATGAATTACTTAATCGCTTATGGTCACCAGAACATTTTACATATGTATATATATATTTACTTACTTTGTGACTTATCAAGCAAGACATATTTGTATTTACATTATATACATTTATGGTTTGTGTCTATTTGGCTGATTATATTCTAAACACACGTATTTTACTTCTATATTTTCCTTAATTTGCTCTTCCATAGGGAGTGTAATTTAAAGCGTGCTAAAAGACAAATCATTTCTAGAACCTTCATGTTTCTGGTTCCTGTGTTTAATTAGCTTTGAAAATTAGGCAACCTGTTTTCTCTGAGCTTCAGCTTAGTTTTCACTCAAAAGAAATGATGATATATCTGATCCCCTTAAAGCATTCGCGTGATCAAAATTAAACCTGCAAACTGTACAGTGTCGCATATGAAGAAAGAATTCACATATTTTTGTGGTGACTGACATAATCATTTTAACTATGACATGAAAAATAGCAGTGAAAAAAGTTGTTAGCTGTTTATCTTTTTCTTCTTAGAATTCTCAAGGGCTGTAGAAGTTTAAAGGAGAGAAATTTTCCTGTCAATTTGTTGTAAGTAACTGTGAAAGCATTTGAAGGAAATTGATACTTTTTCTAGAAGTGTCTAAATATAGATGTGAATGTCTGTTTACCAAAGGCTCTAAAAGTATTTCAAGATGAAATATCATTTGATTTTCAGATTTATCTCCTTATTTTCATCTCTTTTTTTCCCATTACTCTAGATAAATAAGTTCACTATATTTCATAATGAATAAAGATTAATAATGTATTATTCCTTCAGAAACACAGGGATATAAAGCTCTTTACAATTCAAAGACTGGAGGAGGTCTGATGTCTACTTTTACGAGCAATAATTAATAACATCTAAATAAGCCCTGTCTAAAATATGTCTTTTTATGTGTTTGCTTCTCTTTGAAAGTAAGGAAATGTCTTCTAAAATTCTTTATTCTCCATCCATCAAAATAATCCAACATTATACATGAAGACCAAAGCGTCATCTCTAAGACCTCAGCTTTCAATGAGAAAACAATTATCTTGAGAGTTATACAAATGTGTCTAGGCAGTAAGATTAAGCAGATGAACAATGCTGTCATGCCATGCCAGTACCATCAAGATTGTTAGTACAGTTCTAAACAGGAATGAAAGCAGAATTCAATGAGTGTGAAGCTCTCAAAATTTTACAAAATCTGTACAAAAACAAAACAAAACAAAACAAAACAAAATAAGTATTCCCAGGACATTATTAGCCATTTCTTTGCATTTTACTTGTCAACCTGCACTAATCAATTTTTAAATAATGTATTTTAACTTTGTTCTCAAATATCACTTACCCCTTTTTTACCTTTTCTCCTCTTTCCCACTTCTGTTAGTCATCTTTTCTCTCCCCTACCAAAGTTTTCCTTAGGGGATTTTGTAAATCTTTTGGAATCTGGCAAATTAGATGTTTTTACATCATCCTAAGAAGACAGTATTTAGCACATGAACTATTTTAGGATGAATTGTAATGTCACTGAGTTTCATATCAAGGGAACTCAAATCATCCTGCTGTCAAGGATTAACTCAAAATTATTCTACTTCTTGAGTTCTCTAATTAATTCATTTAAATATTAGGTCTATGATTCATTCATAGCAAACACTGTCCTGGGCACTCAAGAAATAGAGCAATACATAAAGTGGGATTAAGAGGATACATATATTTTCCTTTTTTCTTTCTTTAATTATTTCCACTCCGTACCTTTTCATGAGGTGTACTTTAGAAGTTACTGGACGATTGGTTCAGTGTTTCATTTCAATCTAGTGATATCCTAACGTTGCTGGATAATTTCAACAATTTCAACAACAGAAAGATGGACTGCATTGAACCATGAACAGCTGCCTCTCATAATATGCTGGTTCATGTTTAAAGCTTGGAAAGTGAGAAACAAAGCAAAATCCCCAAACCCAAGCAAACAAACAACAGAACAAAAACCCCCACAGCCCTGAATTGTAGCACTGATTGCTTTGGATGCTGTAAATACTCCCACCGTAGCCAATTTCAAGCTACTCGAATACATCACAGAATTCAGAAGTGGAAAGAGACAGAAAGAAGCACATGGTTATGTAGTATTTCACTCTGCAGATACAAGAGCTATATAAATATAAATAGTCTCAAGATCATAGGTAATCCTAAACTACAACAAAATAGTTAGAAAGTGATGAGCTTTGAGTATTTATTACTTTTGTTGTACATATAATTTACTGAGTTGCAAATTTGTATTATTTAATTTATAACAATTGTTGTGTTTAACAACCAATAACTTATTTACCAAAAATTTAACAGCTGGCTGTCATGAACTGGCACCAGCTGATTCCAGCACATCATGGGTTGTGTCCAGAGGTGGGTTGTAGAAGTTAAGAGAAGCAGCTATGCTTCTGGGAAATAGGGAAAGGTGTCAGTTTGAGCAGAACCATCCTTCATCTCTCTAGGCATCCATTTGTCCATTTTAGTTCCTTTCTGGTTTTCTTCCTCCTGGCTAGGGATTGTTTTCACAACTGCTTGATCATCACACAGATCTCTCTCCTCAGGCCTTATCTGAGATGTGTAAGTGGACCCCACTCTGGGTACCCACCTAAAATGATCCTATTGGGTAGATCCCAGCTTCCCGGGCTCTATACCTACAGGGCTGCATCCTGGACGATCACCTTCAAATACAACCATAGTCCAACTCAAAGGGAAATGTAATAAGAGCATTTTACTCCAAAGTGTCAATGGTTTTCTCCTTATTAGAGAGTCTGGTTGTCTAGAGGCCCACTGACCTATTGACCGATGCCCCAAAGGCTCCTTTTGAAAGAACGTTTAGAGTTTCCCTACTGTGTGTGGGCATCTGCCTCAAGCTCTATATTCATCAAGTGAACAAATGTTTACTAAGCAGCTACTGTTTACCCAGCACTGAGCTAGCTGATGGAGCTACACTGGTGAACCCCACCCTGGTGATGTTTATAATCTGGTGGGAAAATAAGCATTAAATTAATCAAAGGGTCTCTATTTGAATAAACATGACAGTGCTTAGTAAGGGAGCCTAACATAGTCCGTGGAATAAGAGACAGTTTCCCTAAAGAAGTATTAGATGAACTAAAATTTGAAAAATGAGGAAGAGTCCTAATCAGGTGAAGGGGGGTAGTAAGAAGCACTTCGGGCAGGAGGAAGAGCATATGCAAATGCCTTGTGGTAGGAGGAAGAGGAGCAATTAAGAGAGAGTTCAAAGTGGGCAGAGAGCTTGGGCAAAATGAACCTGAGAGATTCATTTCAGGGGCTAGACTATACTAGGGCATTTGGTCTCTGCTTGCTAAGGAGTTCTAAGCCTTTGAACCAAGGGGAGCCATTGAATGGGTTCAGTCAGAGGGAGAACAGGATATGATTTGCTAGTCTGTAGAAGGCAGACTGGAGGGGAGGCACCTGCAGCATTTCAGGTGGGAGAGAGGCTGGTAGCTCTGAGGTGGGAAGCCCCATGAAAAAGATGGCAGGAACCCCAGGCAGGGTCACTACCCTCCTGCCAGCACCATTCGGTTCCTTGGCCCAGTGGTATTATTTCACTTTTTAAACTCTGAAACGGCTTACTTCTAGGAAAGCAGAACTTACCCCTAAGATTCTATTGGTTCCCTGAGCTAACTCCTGATTGGTTCATTTGTAGTGCTTTATTTGCATGGATCTCACTCATGATTGGTCCATTTCTCTCACTCCTGATTGGTTCATTTCTACAAAGCTTGTTCCTAATTAGTCACCTTTGTTATACTTTATTTGCATATTATAAAATGTTGCAAAATCTAGACTGGTAGCCTATAAAAGCCTGTGTAAACCTACAAACAATGTCCAGAGCTTGGAATGTTAACTTCTCTGGGCCCATTGGTGTAATAAACCTGAGTTCTCCAACTCTCCAAGTGCTGCTTGGTCTCTCGCCTGGATCTAGGTTGCTGTCACAACTGAGCTGTAACACTGAGCTATAACACGCTTTTCTGCAATAGCTTGAACCAGGGGCAGACTGGTGTAGCTGGACAGATTTGAAAGACATGGAGGTGATAAAATTAGCCTCACCTGATGTTGGACTGGGTATTGGAATTGAAGAGATGAAAGTGTTAGCAATAACTCCTAGGTTCTGAACAGCACAGACAAGGGGAAGCCAAGAGACAGGGGCATCTGGACAAGGAGTGGATTTTCGGGGAGTAGATGGTATGGTTATAAGTTGGAATTTTAATACACTAAGTCTGAGGTGCCTTTGAAACTATTCCCAGTTGTGGACCATAGATCTGATTGCTAAAGTCTTATCTACCAGGGGATGGCTACAGAAACAAAGCCCTTGATTTCAGTTTTACTCTGGATAAGATTCTAAATACAGCAAAAGCAACTTACAGAACAAGATGCCTAGGGGATTTGTTACACCTTCCCCTCTTCCTTGGATTTCAGGTCATTGTTCTTTAATCCCTCAAATATATTTTTCCTTCAAGTCAATGTTAAAATTATTTTATATTTATCAGAATGTAGCCCAAGCAAGCCAAATGAAGAATGTACATTTAAAGAACAGCTTCTAAAGAGAGGTGACGTATTTTGCATAAGTCTCCACAGAAGACAGATGTGAACAATGATTTTTGTGTATTGTTACATTCAGGAGTGGATGTGGGCGCTTGAATTATAAAGGCACTTTATAAAAAAAAACACTTATTTCTAAGGCTATTGTGTTTTATGAGGGTGGTTCTGAATTGTGATTTAGAACAAAAAAAAAGCATCTTCAACATGTGATATATTAGATGTTTATGTAACTACAGCAAAAGAACGATGAATCAGTGTCTTTGTTATGAATTTGATTTCCCTAAACCCAAGTGATTTGCAAAACTCTTAAATATTTTAGTATTCTCAAGGCAACATATAAGACAAAAATCATTTAAGCACAATTTTATGCAGCTTTTAAAAGTCATGTTTATGGTATAATATTAGGTTTAAAAGCAACACTAAGAATTAACACATGATGTTAATTCTGTGCAACTATGAGTGCAGAGAGCCAAGACTGGAAGGAAATTTAATACAATATTAGCAATGCTCTTGTCTACATTGTAAGATGCTATTTTTTCAGATGAAAGAAATTTCTGAATATGAAGATGTGGCGTACTCTTACAAAAAATTCAAATAATTCAGAAAAGGATAATGAAACAAAATTAACCCTGCACTTCACCAACTGGAAGCAACCACTGAAAACATGTTGGAGAACATCATTTAGATCAGTGTTGTCTCACAGAACTTCTGTGTTGATGGCATGGTTCCTTATCTGTGTCGTCCAATATGGTAGCCATTAGCCACAAGTGTCTACTAAATACTTGAAATGTGGCTAATGCAAATGAGGAAGTGAATTTTTAATATGATTTAATTTAAGTTAATTTAAATTTAGATAACCACACGAGGCCAGTGGTTAGCAAATTGAACAGCGTAGTTCTACACCTTCCTCTACTGACACACATATCCAAATATCCCAATAATTCTATGTAAATGGGATTAAACTACCCCCATTTATTTGTAAATGGGTCACTTAATATATTAATGAGATGTTTATATAAATACAGGCATATATTACCTTCTTAAGTGATCCTGCAGTATCCCATTATATATATGCACCACAATTTATTTAACCTATCTTTCATCATTGGACAGGCTTTACTATTATAAACAATGCCTTAATGAACATCTTTGTATCTATATTGTCGTGTACTTGACTGAAGATCTGCTTGAGATAAATTCCCAGGCATGGAACTGCAAGGTCAAAGGGTATCCATGTTTAACTTGTGATACAAATTGCCCAATGCTCTCTACAGAATCTACTAGTTTACAGCCCCAACAAATAGCACACAAATCCACAAACATGGGTTATTGGCAATTTTCTCACCTTTGGCAGTCTGCTGGAAGAAAAATAATATCTTGTTATTGTTTTTATTTGTGTTCAAAAAATTACTTGTGAGGTTAAGTATCTCTTTTTATTTACTGGCTACTCACATCACATGTCTTATAGTATGAACTGTTTGCTCAGGCTGATCTCTCCCTATTCCAGTAAGATATTTCTCGTTTTCTTGATAATTTTTAAGAAGATTTATTTTTTTGTTGACCCTGTGCCTGGCATATATGCTGTAATATTTTTTCCAAATGTATCATTTGTCTTAAATGCTTGTCATGATGCATTTTCCCTAAAGAAATTTTTAAAAATTTCATATTCAAATCTATCAAGTCTTTTAAAATTATTTTCTGACTTATTGTCCTGTGTGAAGAGGCTTTCCTTATCTTGACACTATAGAAATATTCAGTTCATAAGAATTTATTTTCTCCTTATCCTTTATATAATCTGCAAATATTTATGATAAAGATCATGCACTCTAATACATTACGATAATATCAAAAATTATAATTAGGAAAATGTTTCTTTAAAAAAACAACTGAGAACCAAGTTTTCTTTTAAATGAGACCTTGTACTAATGGTTTCTTTTCAGTCTATAGATGAGGATTTGCAAATGCTAGATTTTATAAGAGAATCTTATGATAATGAAGGTTACACACCAGCAAAGAAGGGAGCCAGCAACTGGCCCATGTTCTGAATTCCCCCTTGTGAGATTATTATAATACCCATAAGGATGCTTAATGAGCACAGCTAATGCCCCTTAAATCAGCACCCAAAATGGGATGTTCATTGTTGAACGTATCACTTCTCAAAAACCTTGAAATGGCTCTGCAGTAATCACACTCTAACACCTGAGTACTTAAATGGGAGTGAAAAATAGAATTGATGACAGCAAGCATCTTACATGACTGCTGTTTTTCCGATGTGCACGGCACACAGCTTCATAATGCACAGGGGAGATTACAAATTCAGCACAGTATTGGACACTCTTTGAAGAGCTTCTAAACATCTTTTTCTTTTAGAGAAATAAAGAGACTCATATCTAGACATTTAATATATGCAGTGGATCCAATAATCACAATCCCAAGCTTTACTGCTTTACAGTTAAAAAGAAAGTGAAAGCCTGTGGACCTGCACCCACCCACCTTCCATTCAGACCCACTTCCACTTGACTTTTAGGTGGAGCCGCGTCATGTCTGAGAGACACACATGAATGCACCATCCATTAAGGACCCCAAAATTCTTCCTGGAAGGTTGTTAACAAATAGTAACTTTTTGCATATTGTTTCAGAAAATGCCCTTTGTTCAGCAGGAACTGTGGCTTTTTCATTAGTTGGGTTGGTAGTCTCGTTTTTGTATAACAAAGCTCTGCGGGGGAAGGGGCTCAAAGCTCACATGGGAGGCTGTTGGGATCCATGTGGGACATGTGACCTGGTCAGTAATCGTGGATGAAAGGTCAGTGGGAACCTACAGATCTTTGGGGTTTAGAGTGTCCATGATAACCCGATGCACCCAGGGAACCACAGACCATGTGATGGCTCTGGGATATGTAAGCAGTAGGTAATGGGGCCTCTTACACCTCTAGAATTCCACTAGGGTCACGTAGAGGCGAGGACTCCAGGGTGCAGGAAAATAAGGCCATGAGATGGTGGGACCTGAAATGAATAAGGCATTGGGTGGAGGAGGGACAACTAGCTGTTCTTTGTATACCACCCTTTCCCTGTCTTGCCCATCCAATGAACAACAAAGATGAAGCCTTAAGGACTGCCTTCTTCAAAATTGCTTCTTGAATCTTCATATCACAGAATCTCAGGAAAACTATGAATGCTTACATGTGACCCTTAGTACAAGAATTGATTCACCTATATACAAATGAATATTCCAGGAGCTTACAGATACCATAAAAATACGTGTTTTTCATGTGTTCTTTCATTTGTACCTCCCCCTTCTTTAATTCAACGGATTCTTATTTTCATTCTCTCTGCTGGGGTTATGTTTATAAATAAGGCATCGTCTTCGCTCTCAAGGTTCTGATGATCTGGGAGAGGAGAAATGTATATAGATGCTTTGTGCATAATGGGATAAGCGCTTTTGAAGCATTGAAGAAGGTCACCAAATTGTGTTTAAGGAAGTTAAAACCAGCTTAAAAACAGAGAAAAGTTTTCTCAAGACTATACCTCTTAAGAGTTTGAGGACACATGAATAGTGCAAAGGAAATATTCTCCAAATACCAGTAGAAACACTAGGAAAGTTGATCAAAGAGTCAGTAAGTATTTCCTGCACAATCAGCCAATAAAACTACATAAACTATATTCGGCCAATAGAATTTCTTCTTGTCCATGTTATTAGTCCTTCTGGTAATTCTAGCCCTCATGAAGAAGTAGTTTTTATAGTTTTACAAGGGAAAAACATATGGAAATCATGTTTTCAGGGATTGAGGAACTCATAATTTTATTTAGTATTTAAAGAAAGTTTAAATAGAAGCTTTTAACATAGACAAGGCAACTTGATGTGAATGAACTGAGCACAGTGGAAACCCTTCTTGGTAAACCCTTTGTTAAAGACACTGATATATTTTTACATTTTAACCTTACATAAACACTTAACACTAAGGCTTAACCTTATCAAAACCAAAGTATTTCTCAGTATTTCGTAACTAAAAATTCATGAGGCCCATCTTGCATGCATGGTTTCTGAATCTTAAAAACACAAGGGTTTTTGGTTTAAAATAAAATTTTGCATTCACAAAGAGCTTGGCACATATATGTATATGTATATATACTCCTGTATTCCATCCTTACCCTCTACACATTAAAAAAAAAAAGTCAAGATTTAAGTACAATTCCCACAGTAATATGAAAACCAGATTGATTTTTCTAGAAAGCCTGAAAAAAATATGGCTTTTTATGGCACATTTTAAAAATGTTTATAGCTTAGCATTTCTTTAAGGGTTTTTTTTTTCAGTTGTCAAATTTCTTAAACTAAAGTACACTAATTTAAAATGAAACTTCTTAACATTATCATAATGAAGTTGGACCTAAATCTCACACTATATAAAAAAAGTTAGCTCAAAATGAATCAGAGGCCTAAATGCAAAAGCTAAAGCTACAAAAATCTTAAAAGAAAACAGATGTAAATCTATGTGACCTTGGATTTAGCAGTAGTTTCTTAAACACCGAGAGCATCAGAAACAAAAGAAAAAAATAGATAAGTTGGACCTCATCAAAACTGAAAACTTCATGCTTCAAAAGACACTGTCAAAAAAGTAAAAAGACAACTGATGGAATGAGAGAAATGAGAGAAACTATTTATAAAATCTATCTGATAAGGGACTTAAGAGATGCACTGTCAGTGGCCTGGTAAATTGGTGCAGCCACTTTGGAAAACAGTTCTGCAGTTCTTCAAGATGTTAAACATACATATGGCCCAGCAATACGACTCCTAGATATCAACCCAAGTGAAATGAAAACATGCCCAAACAAAATCTTGTACACGGAAGTTCATAGTAATGTCATTCAGAACAGCCAAAAAGTAGGAACAAGTCAAATGTCCATCAGTTGGTGGATGTAGCAACAAAATGTGGTCTGTCTCCACAGTGGAATACTATACAGCAATTAATGGCAACCAAGTACTGTTACAGGCTACAACATGGGTGAATCTTGAAAACATTATGCTAACTTAGAGAACCCAGTCACTAAAGACCACATGTTGTATGATTCCATTTACATTAAATGTCTAGAATAGTCAAATCTATGGTGACAAAGTAGATGAATGGTTACCAGGGTCAGGGTGGAGGTAGGAAGTGGGGGGACTGTTAGTGAGGACAGGATTTCTTTTTACAGTGATGAAAATATTCTAAAATTAGACAGTGACGACAACTGTACAATTCTGAACATACTAAAAGTCACTGAACTGTACACTTTGGGAGGGTTAATTTACTGATGTGTCCCTAAAGAACCTGTGTACCCCCACTGTGCTGTGAAGAAAGTTTCTCTGTGTCTCAGACAGAAGACATGAGTGAATCATGGAATTCGATGTTTTGGGAGAAAGCTTCGAAATATTTTTATTCTTGCTAGGTGATCAAGTTTTCTTGGCATAATGATAGATAGTGAATTGACGGGGACAAAGACGCTTAAAACCGCAGGGGCTGACTAGGGAGATGCGTTGGAGTCAGCATTTATAATATTCACAGGTTTTGAAGGATAACATTGAGCCCCACACAATGACTTAATTCTTAACTCTTTTTGGCTGAACCTTACTGTTCTCACTTCCTGCAAATGCTGGGGGAGTTTCTAAACTTTTAATCTCTTCCTTCCTATGCGCTGAGCCACAAATTTAAATACTAGGTCTAGCTTCTTTCGGAAATATATCGTTACAGCATATGTCCACCTACAATCAGGAACATAAATCCCTATAGCCAACCCTTATTTTGTTCTACGGACCTGCCTGCTGTGTAAATGAGTGAAAGTGAGTGTGGAAAAGTTGGAGGAAAAGAACACTTTCAGATCAATCAAGTTTTCCTTATCCGGGCAGGGAATTGGAGAAACATATTTGACTTCCCCTAAGCTTATAAGTCCCAGGAATGCCAGGGGCAGTTTTTTAGGGTACACTTAAAAGCCAAGGGTCTCTATTTTCACATGTCTCAAAACATTTTCAAAACTAGTATTACTGAATTACACAGCCCATCCCTGTTGTACAATTAATTGACAATTGCTGTATTTATGATAAAGGAAAAACTGAATTTACACAAATATTAGAATCTGTAAAGAAAATGAGGCTTTGTTTGGAACCCTAAGTAATCACCTTGATTTGTAAATTTTTATCCTCATTCACTTATATATTCAGAAAATATTTGAGTTTCTGTCTTGTGCATGTCCCTATGCCAAATGACTCATATTTGTGCTTTTATAAAATGCATTTATGAAATGTCTTATGAAAAGCATTAGTGTCTTAGGCAAGAAACCACTCTATAAATCTAAGTATCATTTTCTAAACATCAGGAACTATTTTGTTTGGATATTTAACAAGTGTCGCATGGTGAAGTAAAGCTATCTAGTTTAGGTGGGCATGATAAGAGAGTTTTTATGCTGAAACAAGTTTGCCCTGTGGGTGTGCCCTTTTCTTTTAAGCCAGAGATGATTGCCAGCTCATTCTGAAGTCCGTTTGCGACCTTGAGTAAAGAAGCAATTTTGTCTATCATTCTTGTGGTAGGGCCCCTAATCTTTACAAAATCCCTAAGCTTATTCTCAAAGGAAGTTTTAATTTGCATGTACTATCAGGTCCAAGAGTAGGTGAAAAATGGAAGCTTCTGAGTTGGGCAGACTATTAAACTCTGTGCTTTCCCTAGCTATTTTAAACATATATTCATGGACATATTTTAAGGGATAACATATCTGCATTAAAGAGTACAGAGTGCATTAATTTTAAGTGTCCAGCTTGACACACACATTTTCTAGTCATTTTTTGTATCTAATTTTTAAATATTCTCATTCTTCAATATGAAGAAGGATGTTCCAGGCAGTGCTAATGCTGTGAGGTGGGAGGGCACTGACTTGTTCAAGGCACAAAAAGACCAGAGAGGCTGGAACACAGCAAGACAGGGGGGTCAGCGATCTGGTGAGGTGGTCAGGGGCCGAATGCTAGGCCACGTCCTATGGGCTCTTGTAGAGATAGAGTTTGGTTTTGTACTTGAAACACAGGAAAGCTTTAGGCTCAATGCAAGGGACTGACAAGATTTGATTTCTAATTTAAGTTCACTTTGTCTGCTACGTGCAAAGCTGGAAACAGGGAGGCTGGTTAGAACCCTTTTTCAACGTCTTTTGTGGTGGTTGGATTAACGTGGGATCAATGGAGATGGAAGTGGATGCATTCTCGATGTAATCTGGACATGGAGGCAATAGGCCTTATTGAGGGATGGGACGTGGGGACGGTGGTAAGTGGCGCTGAGGGAAAGGAAGAGTTAAGGAAGGCTCTCTGGGAATCTTCCAGCAGGGACAATGGTGTTGTCATTTACTGAGGGTACTGAAAAAGGGATACGTTTATGAGAGGGGACCATCATCTCCTGCCTAGACTATTAAAACCACTTCTTTACCGGTGTCTACCCTCACCATGTTCCTAACAATTCATTTTACAAAGAAACCTCACTTACCAAAGCTTATCCAACCCCAAAGCAAAGAAAACACTGAAATCATTTTCAAAGTCTTGTCTTAAGAAAAGATTCAGGGCTCATAAGGGTTTGGGAGGAATTCTGTCAGCAGTAATGTAAATGCAATTACCATGTAACGCAAAACACATTTTACATTAACAATAGAGAGATTAAAAATGAAGTAATCAAGTCCCTTCTGCAAAGTCTGACAAAGTTAACTTAAACACAAGAAACATAGACCACTCACTTCTGTATATATATGTAAATATCCTAGAAATTATTGTAGTGTCTCATTGAGCTGGAGAGGGCAAAAATAATTAACTATTACACATCATGGCAATAGTGGTAATTTAATGCTGATCAGGTTTTTATTCTTCATCAGACATCTTTTAAGTTCTTCACGTATATTAGTCTTTGGAAGGAGGTGCTGTGTCTTCATTTTTTTCAGAAGAGGAAACTCAGGGACACAGAGGTCAACTAACTTGCTCAACTTTGCACACCTAGACTGTTAAGCTTTTCTTCCCCCAAACCATTGTATTGTTCAATAAATGGTAATGAAATATTTTTTTCAATTATTTGGAAAAATTAATTTAGATCTTTTTACTATCTCACAGATCATAACAGAAACAACAAAGCCATGAATGATGAAATGACAGGTCCATTTTTGTGTACAATTGGGATCAGAAGACAATATCATGAAAGAAAATGTTGAACATGAAATAGACATTAAAACCAACATTCAAAAGAATATGACAAACTGATAAAGACACTGGACAGATGGAGAGAAAGGTTGATGCTTTTAGTATAAACAGGGATTTTACATATTTTACATAGTCGAAAAATACTCAGCAAAAGCACAAAAACCTAAATGTAAGGATGTTAATCATAGCAACATATATCTTAATGAAAAACCAGAAGCAATTATTATTATATTCAATATATTATATTATATTATATTATATTATATTATATTATAGGGAATTAATCAGTTAATCAAGTAAAGGTTGAAATACTATGCAGCCTATAAACTGGTATTGATATTGTGAAAAAGCACTGCTTGCCAAGGGAAATATGCAATGCTAAGGGGAAAGCAGGTTTCACGACTGAGGATGCTGTGTGTTACTGATTGTAGTCCATGCAGGCATGGGTGCTGTGTGCTCACACATACACACGCTCACGAAATACAGTAGATGTTAGTTCTCAGTTATGAAGATTCAGGACAATTGTTTTCTTTTTATATTTTTTGATATTTTCTAATATTCTAAATGATAATGCCTTATGTCTATAAACATAGGTAGACAGATAATTGGGAGGTGAGGTTATAGGGTTATATAATAAAATAAAATGTAATTTTAATCCTTAATTAATTTTTGTTTTTCACATTTAGTGACTCTTCACAGTATCTTTTTTTTTCTGGCATGTTTAATAAAACAAATTCCCTACAGAAATTTATAACAAATACTTCAGTCGCTAACAAATCCTTTATCCACAAAGGACAATATCCAGGAATTCTGTGTTGTACAGCTTCAGGGGTCATCCTCAGAGCATATTATAAAATATAATATTCCATACTATATTCCATAAGGAGTAAAACTCTACTCATGGGATATAAATAAATGAACCCTCTTGAGTTGTGCAACATCGGGGGGGGGGGTTTGTAAGACACTTTCTGAAATTTAATTTTAAAAGCTTCATTTTATTCTTTCTGCCTCTTTAATCTAACAATGATAGGCAACAAAAATTTCCCCTTGTTCTGTTTATAGTTGAAGCTATTGTTTGACTCATCAAGAAATTCTAACAAAAAACTTTGCATGACCAGCTCTCAAATCACAGTTGTGTGGATACTCTGTTTTCCAAGTATACTCAGGAAACTAGTCATTGTATAATTAAAATATTTCCTATCATATGTGTCTAGAAAAATATTAAAATCAGGATGGACCCAAAATTAAATGATTACAGGTTAGAGAATTTTTTAATCTGTGGGTTTATTGTCTAGATTGTCATATCTAAAACACTTGAGTTTCAAAGTGAATTCATTTATATTTATCTTTTAAAAGACTGGTAAAATTCACATAACATAAAATTAACTATTTTCTAAGGTTACATTACAGTGACATTTAGAACATTCACAGTGTTAAGCAACTGTCACCTCTGTCTAGTTCCAAAACATCTTCAACACCCCAGAATAAAACCTGGTGCTCTAAGTAGTTAAAATTGGTCACTTTGACCTGCTCAACATAAATGATCATAAAAATGAAAGCCGCTAATTCTAAAGGGTGGAATTATTGGTTAGTATCAGGTTGAAATAAGTATCTTGAAAAGTGGCTTTCAGATTTCTTTGTGTGCATCAGAATCACCTGCAGGGCTTGTTAAAACACATGGCTGAACCCCAGCCCAGAGGTGTGGATTCAACAGGGTGTGACCCGGATTTGGCATGTCTAACAAGTTCTAACTAGAGGATGCTGATCTGGGACCACATTTTGATAGCCGCTGATCTACGAATTCAGAAACAGGTGGATTGACAAGCTCTGACTCTAGGTTAAGTGCTTAAAACTCCTTCGTCTTTGTACAGAGAGCAAACGAGCGATTTGGAGCCAGGTGGTGACGCTTAAAACCCACAAGCAGAGACTACCCAAAAGGTTGTTTGAACTGCATCTTGGAGTCCCACTTTAAGGCAAGTGCAAATGTTAACTCGGTTTTGGATTAGAGCCACTTTGAAAAACCTTAAACAATGGATTTAGCCATAGATGTAGAGGGATGCATGTAAAAGAAGGGCACTTGATTCCTGAAATGTACTTTTAGAAACAGGTTCCATTCATAGTGAGTGAAGGTCAATGAGTTAAATAACAAGGGTACTAATTTGAGTCCTTAATATAACGCAAATGTTTCTAGTATACAAAGAATGCAGTGCTTTCACAGTGAGTTTTAACATCCAGGGCTTCTTGAGGCAGTGTGCCGAAGACAAAAAAGCAAGACAAAACAAAACAAAAACATTGGCTGCTGGACCAGCTACCAGAGGAGCTTCTACTGCCTTTGGACCCCAGCTTTCCTACCGGAAAGCATTTAGACAAATTCTGTTACTTAAGGAAGACAGAAAAAAGCTCTCCACTGAGATACCAGCTTTTACCCATGCTTTCTGTTTCTCTCACTTTCATTAACCATAGAAATTAAGCTCTTTTTTTTTTTTAAAGAAACTCCTACATACTTGACATGACTATAATTAAAGTCGTTTAACTTGCAGCACACAGGCTTTCTATATCACCAAGAACAATAGATGAAGAAGAGCACAATTAAGCATAATTTCCAGCACTTCTTTAAAAAAACTCACTCTGTTTGCCCTTTCAGCGATGGAAGCGTTTCTGTTGATGTTCTTTGACCTGAAGGCACTCCTTTATTAGAACTCTGGAGAATTTGATTGGGTTTCAGCTAGAATCCACGACCTCTGGTTAATTGCCGTGTAGTACACATTTGGTGGATAACATACGATTTGAACAGGGATAGATAAGTCTATCCATGTTAAGTCACCATTGACATTCAGTGTTTAATTCAATTTTCAGAAGTGATGATATTCCTGGCATTTCAGAGAGTCTGTTTTAATTAATCTCACTACACCCCTTTAAATACCATTTTGTATTTTATATGCCTGCTTTAAATTAAGGCATTTGAAGGTCTGTGATAAGAGCCCCTCTTTGGGGATTTCCAAGAGTCAACCCTGCTTTTGTTTGATTAAAAAAAAACAACAACACAAAACTTGGTGTTAAACACTCTCCTTTATATAGAACATTCTTATGGATATTAGAAAATTGTACTTTGTCTCTTATGATCTGCTTTCAAACTAGTCTCATTAGATAACTTTAATTCTTATCTAATGCGAACTTAGAAAAGGCAGTGGCCCACATGAAAATGTGTTTTTAAGGAAGTGACGTGAGGTGAACATCAAGTATCCTTAAGTCTGGGACTCACAGAGTCCTAGGAGATAAACTGGTGGCAGTGATGGAGAAGGTGGTGCTGGAAGAGGAAAGGAGGAAGGGAGGGATAAACAGAACCGTGAAAGGAACAAGCCTTCCAGAACACGCCGTGTCTCAAAGCAACGGGAGGTCCCACCAGTTCACATTAGGAGGGTTAGATGAATTTTCATTTCAAACTTGGCTCTCCATCAATGTCTAAAAGCTTTCCAACAAATATGAACCCCTCCACTTTACTCGGGTACCAAGAAAGGGGTGCAGAGGCTCTAGTGTAGGGCCGAACACCTGGGTGAGTCCAGCTTTGCCCTGTGCCAGCCCTGTAAGCGGCGGAAGTTATTCAACTTCTCCATTTTCTCATCTGTACAAGGAGTCAGAGGGCACTTGCCTTGGAGGCTTATTTCTTTGCCTAGTGATTAGCACAAAAGTAATAAGGAAGTGCTCAATAAATGTTAGTTTTTAACTGCGTTTGACCTTGGCATCCTCTTGCAGGGTCTGCATCGCACAGCCGTAGCAAAGATGGTGCCAAGTCAGTTTAGAGAGAACTCCCCACCCTCGATGTCTTGTGACCTCAATATCCAGTCGAATTCCTCTCAGGAATTTTCCATTCACTGCCCGCACCCTGCTTCTTGGCCTCAAATCCCCAGCTGCCCTGCTGTGTTCAGAACCGAGCCCAGCCGTACACTGAGGTCTCCTTCCCTTTAATGCGATAGTTCCTGAATAAAATCTGCTCTTACCACTTTAACTTCTGTCTGGTTCTGTCTGGTTTCTTTCACATTTCTGTTCTTACCAGCATTATTTTAAAATCTGTGGTTTATGTCCATTTTCACACTGAGCATCACAACTCTGGGAGGTGAATTACAAACCAAATCAGTTTTCTCTATTTTTTCTCTTTACTTGTTTGGTATGTTTAGGTTACTTTTACTTTTAGTCTCATTACAAATCCTCTTTTTCTCCTTGTGTTTTGTACAGACTTCTTAACTGCTTAAAAAAAATCTATGAAAGACAAAAATCTTGCACCTAAGAGTACGAACTCTTGAATGAAAATTCATGTACACATCCTCTACAAAGTACGTAGGTGCTAGAATATGGAATTTAAAATGTAAGACTTACTTTTAAAACAAATCAAAAATTAAAATACACGTTTACTCCTTTAAGAAATGTCATTTTAAGAACGCAATTTGGGTGAAGAACTGTTTTCTAAGAATGAATCAGACATGGACTTAATGTATGATGGATAAAAGACATACTTGGTTAAACATTTTATTTCTAAAAGAGGTAATTTATCTGCTGTTCTAGTTATAAAATTCATTTAAAGCACTGGGCTGTTAGTGATGTCGCTGTCTAAAAAAGTGTTATTTTTTTGTTTCCTCAAAGACGTACTAGGGGAGTCTTGCAAATCAACGCATGAAAAGGACACAACAATAAGTAGAGAGTAACCATGCTCTCTCCGGAAGCTTAAGTTGGTTCCCAGACACCAAGCTGCAACTCAAAGCTGTGACTTGCATACGAGCAACATTGCATCCCCTGGGATCCAGGTTGGATACAGAAACTCGGGCCCACCCCTCACCTACTCAATCAGCATCTCCATTTTAACAGGATCCCCGGGTGACTTGTTTGCCCTTAAACTTCTGAGAAGTCCTGACCTGAGGCAATACAGTTGTCCCTTGAACAACTTGAGGGTTGGGGGTGCGGATCCTAAGTGCTGGTGAAAATCTGCCTATAATTTACAGGCCACCTTCAGTATAAGCAATTCCTGCCCATCTGACGTTCAGATCTGCAGATTCAACCAACCTCAGATCCTGTAGGACTGTAGAATTTACTACTGAAAAATCCTCACAGTTCAAACGCCACTGTTCAGAGGTCCACTGAGTACTGTAGTGCCGTGGAGTATCCCTGAAACACTAGGGATATTAAAAACACAGGCTCCTGAATCCCAGCCCAGACGAGCGAATCCGAATTTTCAGAAAGTGAGCAAGTTGCTCAAGAACGGTTTATAATCAGTTGGTTTTGGAAAACCAAGCGGAGGGTACAAGCTGACATTCTGAAATAACGCAGTCTGGGCTTGAATGTCAGGGCTGACCCCAGAAGGCAGTGTCACTGAGGGTGAGTCTCCCTCCCATTTCCTCACAGTAATAGAAGCTTCCCAAAGGTGCTGTCAGGAGGTCTTGTAAAGTCCATCAACATTTCAGGTATATAAAATAATTTGATAGGTTTCAAGCTACTATAATTAGTTTTGTAAAATCACTAGTACTGTTAGTTATAAAGATACCCCCCTCCCAGAAAAACACAGAGATCAAAAACAGAAACACACCAGTAACAGTAAAGTTCATTTTAAGTGGAAGTGATGTCAGATGGTTCCTGGGGATCATGCTAAAGACTTCGAGAGCGTTCAGTTTTTGTTAAGTGGGCAAAAATCTAACGGGGAGTAGAAACAGCCACGGCAGAGGTTGGCAAGAGTGGGGGAGGGGCGGGGCAGAGAAGGAGGAAGGGGGCGGGGCTATGGGCTTACTGGGAAGATGAAAATACCTGAGGCTGGGACCTTGGGCTTCAACATAGGAATTTCCAGGGACACAGTTCAGTCCATAACATCTGCTACGTAAACGATACAACATGAGTCCAGAATTCAGAAAAGAATCAAGTTAGAAACAAAAACCAAGGCAATTTACAAGCATCTGGTGGAGAGACAGACCACTGCTCTGCTGACCTATTCCATTGTTCCCTCAAAAACCTTTGATAACTAATTTTTTAATCTCACCTCCCTTGGAGGCCTCTTCAGACCAGATACCATGCCAGAAGCTATTTCCTAAATGTATTTGAATTTCTCTACAATTCCAAGTGCAGAGCCCAGCGTGAAGCACATACTCTGTAAGCATCTACTGAATCATATCTCACGTAAGTCTCAACTATTTTTTATAGTAACTGATAGTTATGGCTATTACCCCCACACCAAAGAAAACAAGCAAACTTGGTTTCAATTTTTTTTTGAAAAAAAATTTTTTTAAATTTTGGTGAAGGCTGGGGGAGATTATTTGAAATCATAACAATTTCAAAAGTTACAATAGCTTGAGAATCACCTCATTCAACATTTCTATTGTATGGTCGTGGGCTGGAACATTCAGAAATGTTTGCTAATTAGTCCATGGCCGCCCAGCTAGGGAAAACTGGAACCCAGGACCCTCTGACTTCATATGCAGCTTGTCTCCTGGGTTTTAATTATTATGCTCAAATATGCAAATCTCAGTATGAGCAATTCTGTATTAATATTGCACTAATTTGAAAGTTTTATAATTTCAGGTAAGAGAATTATAGACTGGGACACAAGGGTGACAAATACACAACTGTGTTATTTCTTCCCCGTGCAACCTTTGCAGGGTGAATGCAAGTATGATTGAACATAGAAAGAAAAATTAGAAAACAGAAAAACAAAAGACTCATGATGCCTTAAATAAGGAATGTCTCTGCTCTCATGTCTGTTTTTCTGTTTTTCCTTAACTCCTTGGAATGCCATGGAGGCCTCTTTTGGATGGGCTGGAATACATTCTTGCTGGAACTCCCCCTGCTTGGGCCATGATGATATTATTATATAAGAAAGCAGGGAGTCACACTGCCACACCTCTCCTGCGAGGGTCCCTAGGCAGGCAACATTAAGAATAGTGCTGTGCTTGATCTGCTAATTGTTTTAATTCTTACTAATTAATAATAACCCAACTCATTTAGTAGAAGCCCTGGGAGAATTCTCTATTGGTATACTGCTCAAAGCGAAGTAGATCCTATTGCATCCGCCTTTTGGAATTCCCAACAGTTTTTATATTTGATAGCTCTGGCATTCGTGCTCCACCAGAGCAAAGAAAGCAGATTGTTTTTTTGTTCTTAAATTTTTGGCACAATTGTACAAACTCTATAATACTTTTCATAAGGAAAAATGCCTTCTTCTACTAAAAGATATTTTAGGCTTGCAGATTGAATAAAAATATCATCATTATATAACTTATACCAAAAGCTCATCCTTTATGCTTTTACACGCTCCTAAACTAAAACATGCCATCTGCTGCTGGAGAACTGTGTCTCAAAGACTCCAGACCGTGTTTAGACGAGGGCCCCAGTTTTTGTAGCTCAGACTTTGGAGTTAATATCATGGTTCTGGATTTTGGAATTAAAATTCATGATCCCTGTTTGTTTAAAAGGTATGAGGTGGGTGGGGCTGAGGGTGGGACTACATTTACAGACTACAGTGTCCATCCATGGGAAACTTAGATTGTTCTTAATCTAATTTATATCAAAACAAATTTTGCAAAAAAGGTGCAAAGGACACCCTCTGAATTTGCAAATTTGATATTCATATTCCAATATTATACTCCAAATATTAATATTCCTAGCTTTTTCTATTTGAGAGTGACCACAGAGTCTATGACACATTGGGATTTGTCATTGTGACAAATGGGACTCTGCAGGGCCATAAAGGGAATGAGGAAATTAGCGGGCCTGGGCTAGCCACTGGCCTAGGATCTGTTTTTAAATGCAGATTTGTTTTTCTCTACTCCGTATCACATTGATAATAAATCTGCTATCATCACATTTGGTTGTTTACACGTGTCTGTGAAAAATGCGGCTGGCAGGAAAGCCAAAGGCTAGAGTTGGTGAAGTGATCCAGAAAGATGCTTCTTCAGACACATCCTCTGTGCTCTCAAGGGCGTGTCAAATCTGTAGGTCGTATGGCCTCTCCAAAAGCCAGACAATGGAACACATATAATAAAATGTCTTTGACCCAGTTTCACTGATGTGGTTAATCAATGAGGCGCTGTTATTCACTCAGGTCTGCAGGCACCCATTCAGCGAGTGTTAATTGAATCTGGTGTGCTGAGCTGGGTGCTGAGCTGGGTGCTGGAGTGGATTGGAATACGATATTGAATAAGACATGGTTCCTCTTCTCAAGGAGTTTTTACAATATGGTAGGAAAGATAAAATGTGAAAACTATGAAGAGGTATTAGCAAACTGTCAGATTTGTGTAGAGACGAAGCAATAAGCTTCATTAGAGAGGAGCAAGAAATTGGGAGATAGTGCCTGAATTTGAATGGAAAGAATAAGGAATATTTGAACACTTGGAGTGGTCAAGGTACAGGAGCCACCTGAAATTTAGGAAACAGTGAAAGTAATGAGAAAGAAGCCCACTAGCTCGGGAACCCAGAGAAGAGGGACTTCAACTTGGGATTCTGGGATGTGATAACTCAGCCAAGACTTCAGGGGGAAAAAATAAAAGAACTGAAGTCAAGAAAGGTAAAAACCTGGTAGTTCTAAAAAGATGTATTTATATGATTAAAGGCAGGGAGACATGAAGCAACACGGTATACTGGAAACTAGACACTGTTTGCTTATAATGGAGTAAAATGTGTACAGAGCATCATGCAAAGAGAAGAGGTAATTTTTCCCATTGCCATCTCATCTTGAAGAGTTCTGCAAGGGGGCTGGTCTGAGGATGAGCCAAACTGTGACATCTTCTGAGGTGTGCACATTTGACAGTCAGTAAACTGGAGATTTGGCAATGGAATCCATCTCTGCAGAATGACCCTTGCTCATACGACAGCAAGGCAGCCCTGGTTTGAGTACACGCACAGTCTTACCTCTGGCATGTGAGAGATCCTGAAAGGCTCTAGACACAGGTCCTACAGCCTGTGGGTATGCACATAGAACAGCTGCAAGGAGAGCCTGGAAAGCATTTTGCCTCCCCCAAAAGTGGGCAAAGCTCCAAGGATCACATTGTGAACGTGGCCATTGCATGGGTAAGGGTGCGCAGCGGAGACAATGGGCGGGTGAGTTCTTCTGTGAATAAGTATCCAAAGGCATCTTGAGATAACGGCAGGCTAGAGGGATGCTTGAAATAGGTACCAAGAGGTGCTCTGGCCAGACCCCTGCTGTTATTCAGAAAAATAATTATTCCATGGATACTTGAAAATCTAGGAAAACTTATAGTGTAAGGTCAGGTGGTGGTTACCGTTTGGTGGGGAGATAACTGAGGAAGCTTGCTGGGGCACTGGAAATTCTCTATTTCTATATGGGTGGTGATTCTGTGTGTGTGTGTCTATAAATTTATCAAGACATACACCTAAGATTTACTCACTATATTTGATATAAATTATACCTTAATAAAAAGTAAAATTAAAGAAAGAAGAACAGTTATTATTCCTTCATATTTTGGATATCATCAAATTTTGCCAGTTGGTTATAATCTTTCTTATATGATCTAGCCTCGTTTTTTAAAAAATATGACATAAAAAGTTATTCAAAATGATTCTTATTAATAAACTAATTCCAGAAGTGTGTTTCCTGCAGTCAATTTACAAATGCAGATGGAAACCAATATTGTTTTTCCCTGCTAGAGTGCTTCGTTTCATTTCTCTAAGGTCCTTATCTTTGTGCCCCGGAAACACTCATTTAAATGCAGGTGTGAGGCTGCATAAGCTTCTTAGCAGTGACTCAGAGTGCTGATGGGCCCCTCTTTATGATTTTTCCAGACAGAGAAGAATGGTTCAGCATGTTAAGTAGCTACAAATGGTATAATTCCGCCGTAAACGGCTGCTCCACATGATTGCCTACTGCCACTAAATTTATCTCCCTTAAATGTCATGCTAATACACGGAATTTTGTTTCTCCTACTGCCAACTTAGTTAGATAAAGGAGGATCCAAAGTTCAAGACACAAAATTGAAAAATCTCCTTGAAAGCATTTCGAGGTTACTACGAGGTATGCAGAAGGAAATGAAGGAGATTTACAAATGATATTCCAGGAAGCTCAAGAATCAAAGGGATGTTCTTTGCTCGAAGGAAGTATGAAGATTCCAGCGTTCTCTCAACAGTTCATTAGTTATCACATGAGACATACTAAAGATCATATGTTCATTCCATGGCGAGTCTCCTGGGCTGGGTATGTCGGGTCATGTTCCCTAGAAGCAGAGCCTAAGATGGGGAATCTTAAACCGGTGAACTTCTGCGGGAGACTCTTGGGGAAAACATATAAGGAAGTAAGAGAAGCAAGACAGAGAAGGGGAAGCAGATGGGCAAGGATGTGATTTTATCTGGTGACAAGTCTTAGCCTGATTCTAGAGGGAGTTCTGGAGTATGCATGGTACCGCAGTGTTGTCCCAACTTGGGCTGAGATGGCTGACCTTTGATACTACTCTGAGTCAGTCACTGGCTACAGGCCACCACTGGGTACAGGGTATTACCTCCCATGCACTTCCAGGCAAGGCAGCTCCAGTCAGCCGAGGGCAATTTGCAGAAGAAGGGGGTGGCTATGAGTTATTGGCAGCCAACACACATAGCATCTGGGGGATAGAGGCACTGCCTTAGAAAAGGGATGGGGTGGAGCACCAGATAAATTTCCATCGGGCTTAACCTATGATGCAACGTCTATCAAACTTTTTCATCTCAGCTTTCAGCAGTGTCCTGGTAAATGTTTAAACATCAGCTCTGGGGTTGGGGTTGGGGGAGAGGAGCCCTGATTTACAGTCCATTTCTGGTATATAAATTCCCCCAGCATGACCAGTTCTGACCTACCAGCATGACTCACTAAATGTGAAGTTGGGAAGAAACGGGTAGAATCAGCTCATGGAAGCTGGTAGGAGTTGATACCAGCACAACACTGGCTTACAGCATCCACACTTTCCTTCCTATCCTGGCAAATCAAGATTCATTGTTGGCATCACTGAATGGTAGCTGAGATACAGAAGTTTGGAGCAGTTTAGATCTCTCTAGCCCAAACTTCTGAGTTCAGAGGCGAACTACTCAGCCATTCTGTGCAGGCAGTACGGCAGAGCAGACCTAGGATGACCCACCATCCTGGTTTGCCTGGGACTATCTCAGTTTGGGCACTGAAATTCCTTCCTGCACCCAGGGTAACTCCTCAATCCTAGACAGGCCCACCTAGATGGTAGGTCACTCTAGCAGATCCCATTAAGTGCTACACATTGTAACATTTTTTTTCTTCCTGATTGCCCATAGTAATTGTTGTCTGTATCATATATCTCTATTCCACTGACAAACTTCATCGCATGTTCACCTTGAACTCAGGATATCCAAAATCAAACCAGTTCTTTTTCTCCCCAGACTTATAATCATTTCTGAACCACTCAAGCAAGATTTTGAGAGTCATCATATGTTCATCTCTTATCTTCACCTTCCATATTCAACTTGTCACCAAGTCACATCTGCAAATAGCCATTGGCCAGAACTAGTCCCAGGGCTCCACTTTAACTGCAAGGATCACTGGGAAATACAGGGAAGCAAATGGAACACTTAGTCAGTGTCAGCCACATGAATCTGTATTATGGGCCACGCCCTTCATTAGACACTGGGGTACAGATGTGAAAAAGACAGATAGGATCTCTGCCCTCAGTGAGTATACAGTCTTCCACAGTAGACCCTCAAAAACCTTCTAAAATGCAGGTTATTTATATAAATTTTCTGCTTAAAACTCATAAATTCTTCCTCATTATTGGTGCAGAAAAGCCCCAACTCCTTAATATGGCATTTAAGATTCTCCTTGATCATGACCTACTTCCTGCTTAGGCTAATTTCTCACCATTTTCCCATAGGCATCCCAAGTTCTGGCCATTCAGGAAGTGTTTGAAGTTCCTTATGACATGTTAATGTCCACCTCCATGCCTTTGAACATACACTTCCCACTGCCTGAGATGCTACCTACAGCCACGTGTTAGACATCCTTGAAGTTCTGCCTTGAAGATCTCCTGTCTGAAGCTGTTTGTGACTTATGTCAACAGAGTTGACTTCTAACTGTAGTTCAACCATTTGTTTTCTATAATTTGTGCTCAGTAAACTATGAGCCCCTTGAGAGCCTAAACGCCCTTTGATTAAAATCTCACATCATTTATGACCGTGCCTGGCACACAGTAGGCACCAAATAAGTCAGAATTCAAGTGTATTTAGTTGCCACTGCCTTCTATTTATCTTACATTGCTTCCCCTGAAGAAATTTCACACAATCAGAAAGCATATTTTTCACACATATTTAGAGTGGGTCCTTAGCAAAATGCTAAGATGATCCTACAGGAATGTTGAACACTGGAAAGAAAATCCTAGAAAGGAGACAGTAGAGCAAGAAGTCAATGCTACACATCTCAGACAGAACTGAGAAACCCTTCAAAAATATTTTGAGACTGTTGTGGTCATTGTATATACCAGGAGGGCCAATTTACACAATTTTATGAAGTAAAGTTCAGACTCCCTGAACTTTCTTCTCTTAGAACAGTAATATATTATTTCTTTAGGAATATAATTTTAAAGTTGGGGTTGTATTAACCATGCCTTCTTATTTTCTGCTTTTCTGATGCTTTGACATTCAGGGGCCTTGCCTGGAGGGACTGCCCCTTCCAGGACTAACTAATTCCTAGAGTAGTAAACAAGTCATGCTGGAGGTTCATATGGACACTAACCAGTCAAGCCCCCGATTCTCATCCTGACTTCCTCTGTTGGACTCTTATACTCCCTTCCCTAGACCCAGGGCCAGCTCTTACACCACAGAGCCCACTGAAATTATTCAAACGAGTCAATCGTCAGCCTATTTATCCTGCCCTGCCCATTCCTTCCAGTGGAAACTGCGATAAAGGCTCTTGCCCACATTTTCCCTTCACTCTTTCTACCCTGGTGCTTCCCCATATGGCCCTCTCTGGCATGGTTTGCCCCTTCTCTTGGGAGCTGTGAATATCAAACTATTTTTTCAAAGGTTGTTATCTCCCGATCTGTTGGTCTCATCATACCTAATAATAATAAAACTTACATTTTAAAACAGTGTGGTATTGTCTTCCATGGGCCAGAGCGTAGGATTTATTGAAAAGCTTGCAGAAACAGAAATCTAGGATTCTAGTCCGCCATCAAAAAGATACAGGCATGACACAAGAGGTAGACTGTTTGCAAAGTGGCTGCCACGATTCTGCTCTCTGGAACAATGCCCTTTGCTGATTCCCGCTGACAGTGACTCTGGGTTTGGCCAAAGGGACAACAATAAATGTGATGCCAACAGAGGTTTTAAAATTTTCTGCCCATTGGTCTGACCCTCCCTTGCTGCTGGGAACCCTTCTGTTCCCATCTGAACAAGCTCAAGCCAGCCCACTGAAGGATCAGACTTCTTGGAGAGAGGTCTCAGCTATCCCAGCTGAGACCCCAGACATGTAAGTGAGGCCATCCTTGGCTGTCAAGCTGCTACTTGGAGTTACCTCCAACCAGATCTGCCTGGTCAACCCACAGAATAGTGAGAGATAATAAACTTTTATTGTCCCATTCTGTTCCATGCAGCTGAGGAGACTGCCTTCCAGAGCATTACTAAATATATTGTCATATTATCAACTGGAAAAACTTCATATAATTCTAGAGAACTCAAGATATTGGCCAGCTGGATTCCTCTATGGTTGCTTAATTCATTGTTATAAGAGAAAAATGAAGAGATCATAGTTCAAACATTCTTGGAATTTTGTAAAAAAAAATCCATCATATTCTAAAATATCATTTGATGTCATATCCTTAGAATAGAATCATGGACAAATTCAAGGAACTACTGTTGATTGTCCATGTGCTTCTATACTTACAATTAACAAGAAACAATTAATTATATATTTGCACATTGAGAAATCAAGATGTTTCAGGTAGGAATTATCATATTAATGCCATGTAACAAACTGCCCCAACACAACAAAGGTTTAAAACAATAGGCAGCTAATTAGCTTACACTTCTGTGGGTTGGTTGTGTGGTTCTGCTGGTCCTGACTATGCATGCTCACATGAATGCAGATGTGCTGTTGGCTGAGACAACTGTGAGCATCAGCTTTGCTCCACGTGTTTCCTCTTCTAGCAGGTTAGCCTAGGCATGTCCTTCTTATGCTACCAGAGAGCAATGCTAAGAACAAGCCCAACTGCACTGTAAATTCAGGTCTCAGTGAATTTCACATTTGCCAACATTTCATTTGCCACTGTGAATCACATTATTAAGCTCAAAGTCAGAGTAGAAGGCAATTATAAAGTCACATGTCAAAGAGCATGGTTACAGGGGATGGAGTTAGCCAAGGGCTGGGGCCATGATGCAGTCAGTCTTCTAACATAGTAAAGAGCAGCAAGTATACCTAAAAAAATAATAGGTGCTCTGAAAACAAGCTAGATTAACATTTATCATCTGTCATAATGCTTGGGAATGCAGATGTATGTTTATTAAATTATTTCCGTTGAACTAATATTTATCCCTATCAAGACATTGTGACTGCTATAGGAAATATCCTCAGGTCTGCATACGATTTTCCATTTTATTCGTGATCTACTCACTTATGATTATATATCAGAGCCTTAAAGAAGAGCTTGAATCATTGCTTCAAGCTACACTGGAAGATGCTATGAAACAGTGTGATTTATCTCTCAGGAATCCAGGTCATGGTTGATTTCTTTTTTGATGGTAATGGTCAAAGAAAAAAAGTGTAGTGTTTAAAAAAACAGAACTCAGAGAAATAACTGAGGAACAAAGAAGGGCTACTTTCCCTAAAAATTTAATTTTTATACTCTGAATGGCCCTTTAAATGGAACTGTCTTTGCACAGAACTTTCTACCTGCAACATATTTATTCCTTTTACAAATAATAAGATGTGTTCTCCATCATAACTTCTAATTATGGCCCTTGTGGCCAATGAACATATCCTTTGTATTCCATTTCTGTTTTAGGAGAAGTTATTTCTTATTAATTAATTTTTATGGGTCAATATCTTTGTTCCCTTCACTCACAGTTCATCAGCAGATCAAAGACTATTCAGTTCTGACCATCTATAACCTTCACACCCTGAAATATTGCTTTAATCGCCCTGGAGAGAAAAATTTACTATACGGAAGTGACTGTCTCATGTATGTTCTTTCAGTAAAAATATGTACCAAGCACTAGACTGGTGTCTGGAGAACACATGCACAGTGTTTGTACTGTCCTTGCCCTCACTAAGATATTAATCAATGAAGACAAAGAAATGAGTACAGCAAAGGTAAATTACAAAGGCTTACAAAGGTTAAGATTATAGTTACTTGTTAGTAAGTTTTATTGGAATAGAGATGGGAGAGATCTCTGTGGCTTCAAGGATCAGGTTTGTTAGTTGCTGGAGCAAATTTTTAAGACATGTTCACAAAGGGGGACACCCCACAGCCCACACTGCTTGGACTCAGTTGTAATGAGAATCTGGTATACATAAAAGCACATGCTTAGTCTAGCAGGCTGGAAGTGCCACAGAATTAATGTCCCCTGGAAACAAGCCCTCAACCAATGACTAAAGGAAGTTGGTGGATGCATACCCCAGCTGCCTTGCATCTCGGGTGGGAAAACCTGAGGTTTGTATTCAATCCTGTCTTCCAGTTTCCAGTGGGATAGACTGTGGTTGCCCATAGCAGTTACTAGCTTAATAACACATCCATTATTACTCTCTTCCTTCCCTGTCTCACTGTCTCACACCTCCAGTGCTATTTCCTGGGAATGTCTTCAAAACAAACTATTTGCATCCCAGTTCTTGACTTAGGACCTGCCTCTGGGCAACTCAAACTAAGATATCTCCTACCATTAACTGTTTCATGGCAAAAAATAATTAAGAACATAAATATTTATTCCTATTTTCTAATGACTCTGAAATTCTATGATTTGAAGATTCCCTAGCCTTAACCTTAGCAGTTTAAATAAGATTGCTCTTTGGCTCTTGATTCCTTCTGTTTGCTGTGTAAACTGATTTCTGTGAACTTCTGAAATCTAATCTATATGCTTCGGATACGAATCAGACATTAAAAACAAAGTCTTATGGAAGCAACCTAGATGTCCACTGAAATGATTGGAGAAAGAAGTTGTTTATACACACACACACACATATACCACAATATATACATACAATGGAATATTACTCAGCTATAAAAAAGAACTAAATAATGCCATTTGCATCAACATGGATGGACCTGGAGATTGTCATACTAAGTGGAGTAATCCAGAAAGAGAAAGAAAAATACCATATAATATCACTTACATCTGGAATTTAAAAATAAAAAGGACACAAATGAACTCATTTACAAAACAGAAACAGACTCACAGACATAGAAAACAAACTTATGGTTACCAGGGGGAAAAAGGAGTGGGGAAGGATAAATTGGGAGTTCAATATTTACAGATACTATTATATATAAAATAGATAGACAACAAGGTCCTACTGCATAGCACAGGGAACTACATTCAATACCTTGTAATAGCCTATGATGAAAAAGAATATGAAAAGGAATGTACATATATGTATAACTGAATCACTATGCTGTACACCAGACACTAACACAGCATTGTAAATCAGCTGTAGTTCAATAAAAATAAATGAGTAAATAAATAAAAATGGCAAAAATTAAAAAAAAATAAAATTCTAAAAAGATCTACATGTATCTTATTCCTCTTTTGCCCATAAACTGATGTTCATCAATTACAGACTGCCGAATGTAAATGCTCAATTACCCTGAAATCACAGGCTTAAAGACGAATGGAATTCTTGGCTTTTTGTTTTGTTTTCATTTGATCATGCCCTGAAAGTCATGACAGAAAGTATCGCTGTAATCACCCATTGTTGATACTCCAGACTTCTGCTGAGCAAGAAACAACAAACAAAATTAAAAAAAAAAAAAAAAACAACTCATTATGCCCTTGGGAGCTTACAGTACAGCTTGATTAGCAGAGGTCAAAGTGAAACTCAAAGTGAAACCATTTAGAATTTGAATTTCCACAGAGGGGTCAGAAGGATCATGCAGCCAGGAATTCATACTCATGAATTAGGATGTGAATAACTGGGAGCTCTTGCCTTTACTGATAGAAGTGTAAATTGGTACAACCACTTTGGAAAACAGATGTGTACATGAACAGCCATGAATATATTGTTTTAAAATAGAAAATATATCTACTTACGAACAGCCCAAATGTCCAGTAATTTAGAAAGGATATGCAAAATTTGCAGTAGTTTCAAGAGAACTTTTAAAGACATCCTAGAGACATACATAGAGATTGGCCCTTCCTTGAAAAACATACTCCAATGTGTCTCATTGTTCTTTGCATGAAACTCAAATTCCGACTGAGATTTCCAAAGTTCTGCATGACCTGGTGTCTATGTACTGCTCCAGACTCTTCTCAGCCTATTCTCTTTTTCATAACCTGTATCTTTGCCACAGGACTTCTTGTGGTTTCTCCAGAATCCCAGGATTGCTTGCACCTTTAGACCTCTTATACGAATGGACCTTCTTGATGTGCTCTGTCCCCTGATCTCTGTCGGGGCAGCTCATCTTTTCATCAATATCCCAGCTTCAATGTTTCCTCCTCAAAGAATCCTTGACCAACAACTCCAAAAAAAAAAAAATCCATCTTGTTACTCCAGCAGGTATCTAGCTTTAATTTCTTTACATCATTTTTCTTTTTATTCATTAATGGTTTATTGTTGGGTTTCTCCCATGGAGATGTCAGCTCCATGAGATCAGGGGTCTTACCTGTCACGTCTGCAGTGCCCAGGATAGTGTCCAGAACAAAACAGGTTCTCAGTGAATATGTGTCTACTGAATGGGGAAGTGAACAAATGAATCGGCTTGTGCTTACTCTGTAGATGGCTCCATATATGTGCCTATGTCTGTACATATATGTACTCACTTGTATAAACGCATATATCCATGTATATTTAAACATCATGGTAGGAATTGGCATCCCTTTCTCAGCAGGTATGCCTTCCCGACTATGTAGAAGCCATGGATTTAGAATGGAATTGACCCACCTATCATTGCAAAGGGGTGCCCTCGCTGGCTTAAAGCTAACCTTATCATCTGGCCATATTATTTTTTGATTCAGTGATGGGCATATAACCCAGAACTTTGTGATTTTGTTCAGTGTTTGAGGAAGAGAATTCTATTCTGACCTATTCTGACCCTGTGTGACCAAAGCAGCATCTGGTTCTAGTTTTTGCTGATGTCAAAGTGACCACCAAGAGGAGAGTCTGCCTGCAGCCGACATTCCAGAAGACAGACGGAAGGGAAGGTAACTGACTGGACTCAATGACCTGATTGATCTGCTGGATCAAACCTGAAGCCCGAGCACTGGGCTTTCCAGTTACAGGAGGCAATAAATTCTTTCACTGCTCAAGCCAGTATGAGCTGGATTTTCTGTTACTTGCAAATAAAAAATTATACTTGATGCTGGAACTAAATTCAAATTACCGTTAGCACTTAGAGGATATTTCCTTCCAGTAATTTTTAATGGTGTTAAAAGGTAAGATAGTTGTGACCAGAATGCATGTATACTTTTGTGTATTACTTTTTCCTACTTATCGTTACAGCATAAGCACTTGTTTTCATGCTAACATTTATTTTCACAACCATAATCTTATTGATTATATAACTATCCTTTGCATGTACTGTAACTTAATCATTTGTCCTTTTTTCAGACACATAGGGTATTACTACTCTCCCCATGCTTTGATTAATTTCTTTAATACTTACTTCCAGAAATTTAATTATTAGGCCAAAATGTATGGAAATTGCTTTATCTCTTGAAACACAATGTCAACTTGCTTTTTTAAAATGATTTAAATATTTTAAATATCAGTATGCTGCCTCTATTAGACTATCACAATTTTACTTTTTACAAAAACTTAAATGCAGCTATATTGGATTTCTTGTCATGTTTTAATCTGCATTTCTCTGACACGAGTGCATTTGGATGATTTCTGATATGTATTTTACTATTGGTATTTATTCTTTAGGGAACTCTCTGGCACTTTGTAGTTGGAATTTATAGTCAGCTTTTCAGGCTCACTCTGGCAGATGCTGTCAGTGTCCTAGCAGTATCTTCTAGGTTCTCAGCACTCCTATATACTTAGACCAGCGACTTTCACAGCAAACAACTCAAGCTGTCTGCTTAAGAGCTTTATTTCTGGTGCCCACTAGCATGAGTAGGAAGTGGCTGAGAGAAATGCCCTCCCTCACAAACCAGAAGCATCCATCATCCAAAGACTGACAGGAGTTGGTGTATAAATACCCCAGCTCCCTTTCCTCTCATGTGAGTAACAGTAAGGTCAGGTTTTTACGTTCTCATTCAGAGTATCCCAGTGGGATTAAGTTCCAGTCATCCACAGTGGTAATCTGCTTGATGACTCACATTATATTGGCTCCCTTCCCTTTCCTGTGTCACTCCCCACTCCTATATCTGTGCTTATTGACATCACCTTCGAAATAAATTCTGTACCCAAAACCTTCTTGCAGGCTCTGTCTCTAGGGAATCCAATTTAAGACCTACATCATATGAGAGTTACTACAGTATAATGACCTAGGCTTTAAAAAAATACTTACTGAAAATTTGAAATCATCCCTACTCTACGTAAAAAATAATTTTAAAATAAAGCATTTCACTCTTCTTTGAAAATAAGCAGAAGTACTTTGTACAATGTACGTTGGCCTTTTAAAATTCTTAAAACATTTTCAAGAAAAAGAAGTAAAAATAATCAAAGATTTGTTATGATTTTTAAACCAAAAAGAGTATTTGTTATACAGTGGCTTCTGGAGCTGGTTTTCTGCTGTGTGGGTCTTCTTAGAGCTTTTGATAAGTACAAATTTCTTTCTCCCTCAGCTTTAATCATCATGCTTTAAGGAAACCTTTTGAAATGAAGGCAGCATATGCTTCAATAACTAGGCCCTTTCATTAAATATATCCTGTAAGAAAAGCCCACAGAGTAACTGAGTTTTGACCTCAGTTCAAATAGAACTTTGGCTAGAAAATTCTCAGAGGTAAAATACCAAGAATAATGGGAACTTTTCATATTTTAAAGTTTTCCAACAACCACAATACCCTTTTTCCAGCATGTATTTGGTTTGGGCTGTTTAAAGTTCACTTGGAGTTTAGATGGTGTTTTATAGATTTCATGAAGAGCCTGTTTTCCAAATACATACGACCTCCTCTTCTAAGGATTTATAACGTAAGAATAAATTCTTCTTCTAAAAGAAAGTTTGTTACTAAGACAATATCACAGGTATACACACACGTTCTCTCCAAACACGGCACTTTAGAACTTCTAACTTCTTCAGCTATTTGAGGATGAGATCTGAAACTCAACTGATCATACATTCCCTTTAAAGTATAAATTTACTTCAAAGCCACAGCTTTGATTGCTAAGCCACAACTTCTAAATAGTGTCTTTTAAAAGTTTCTAACAACTTCAAATGGGCATTTCAAGCAGAGGAGAAGCAGGAACCTCCTGCTAATAAAGATGACTGCTTAATCTATTTTAAATTAAAGTCCCGTAAAATAGGTCCTGATGTATACCCATTTACAGGCATCACGATGCTCACTCAAAATATTTGGAATCTTGGAGGAAGATTTTGCCGTTACGGTTTAGCAAGATCTTTCATGAAGATCTTGATGTTACTGTAGACTATTCCATTTATGACCATCACATTCTCAGCCCTCAGGCTGTCTACAAGGGCAAAATGAAGCGGAGATTGGGATGTTGGCATAATTTAGACTAAAAGCTGTTTATGTAATTGAGTGAAAGATTTCAAGAGATGGGGAGACAAAGAAATCACCACCAACCTCTATCAGAGTCACTATTTTAACAGTCCTCCTCTTTTTACTGTAACTGCAATACCTTTCCCAAACTCTAATACTTATTTCCAGATTTGGCCCATCCTACCTGGAGCTCAAGGTTAAGAACACACAAATCAAAAGGCTACTCTGGAAGTCCCTAGCACTTGAGGTGCTAAAAGGGCTACTCCTTTCCAATGTTTATGAGACCAATTTCCAGGTCAATATTGCATAATGGCCTCAAACACCAAATGCACCCTCACTGAGAAGAAACTAGGTGAGATCTAACCAAGTTATCCAGCTAAATGACACAGGGCCAGAATTGCAGGTTCTGTGTTTTATTCTTCTCCATCTGTCCTGGCAATTCTACATTAATTGTCTGTTACACAGCAATCTGAGGAATCTCAAAAGTGCACATGACACTAGCAAAACTATAGCATCAACATATTCTTACGCTGGTAGGATCAAAGAAGTAGTCTTCTATACAGATGCTCTATTTTCTGAATGTGTGGTTTTTAAACATCGAAAATAATTTATACTCTCAAGAGAGCTCAAGCTTGGTAGCTGAGGTCCAGAAAACCTAAAACAGGCTTCAGTACCCTTAAGTACTATAGACAAACAGTCATGTATCCATAACCACTACATTTATGCTACATCACTGGGAACATTCCAAGGAAGTTCAATAATGTCTATTTATTAAATTTAGTGCCATGATTACCAAGCAAGCAAAACAAAGCTAAAATATATTCTATGGAAACTCCAAGGGCTCAAAAGGTGTCCAATGGAAATGATACGTCTATGTGGTAATAATTAAATAACAATCATCATTTCATTCATATTCACACAATTCCAAAGAAATGTTGTCTTTCACATTCCCAAGGGTAAATCACACATCATTGCATCATTTCTCAGCCCTGTCTGACTTCAAAGGTGCTGGGATATTTGCTGTCATGCTTATCAGAAACAAGCAATTTTTTGATGAAGTATGCACTTGATTCACAGGCTGAAAAACCATTGTAAATTGAGGTGCGTGGTTCACTCATTCATTTGATATATTAAGCAGACATTCTCTATATTTAATGATGTCTCCATCCACTGACGAGGCATAAGCTTCATCTCAAATGAATAAAACTCAAAAGCAGACAGTGGTCTATTGTCAGGCAGTCAAATACACTCTGTAAAATTATAAACAGGTTAGGGACTTAAAACTAACTTAAAAATTTAAAGAGGAATGATTTAAAAATAGCTACATTATATTTTAATTATACAATTGATAGCAAATAACTAGTGAGATGAAACTCTTGAACCATTCAGGCTTTTTTTTTTTTAATATATAAGAATTAATTGCGCTTCTTATGGAACTAACCCAGAATTGGGACCCAGGACTGGTGTGGTGGCTTCATTCAATAGGGACCCAAGCCCCTTATAAAAATTTCTGCTCTGTCATCCTTAGCAATGACTTCCAGCTGCAAGTTTGTTTTATGGTCCAAAATGGCAGATGGAGTTTTAATTTTCACATCTGTAGTACAGGCATCAAAAAAGAAAAAGGGAGGGAAGGAAAAGGGCAAACCCCAGCTGTCTATAACCTCTTGGAAAAAACCTTCCTTGAAGTTTATGTTTTTGTTTACATCACATCGATCAGAAATTAGTCACATGATCAAACCGAATCATTTAGCTGATCACATTGCCATTGTGGATGTTACTGAAGGAAAAGGAGAGAAAGGATATTGGTTGAGCAGATAAACTGTATATTTTCTGGGTGCCCATCCAGACCCACTTTCTAGCCCTCCCTGCCCTGTTCTGGGCCCCTGGGGACAGATCTCAATCCACTGCATCAGTCAGCTGTCACCCTCTGGCTTCTCGTTGAGTTTGGACAATGAGATACCCCAACAGGAGACTGAGAGTTAGAAGGAGGGAACTGATAAGGCTTTTAACCATCCTGCTCTCACTAAGGTCAGACTCCTTGTAGATGGGAACCAAATTATTTTTCAAATGAGTTTTAACTTGATTTGTCTTTTTCCCTTGAGAGTGCTACACTACTCCCCCCCACCACAACACACCATTTTAAAATAATCAGTTACTTGCTTTCTAATTCTTAAGCAAACTTTTCAATTCATTGTATGAGTGCAAGTCTTATTTGTTAATTCACAGAAGGATTGATCCAGAGGATAATTATTTACAAATTAGCTACTTTCCTACCCTGTGATTTAACATAATATGTGCACTCATTTTTAATTTTTTTTTTTTGGCTGTCAGTCTCATAGGACTTTTTGGTTTATACATTACAAGCCATCAAGAAGGTGTAGCATTCATAGCCCTCAGCTTAGCCAGCAATGTGCATCTCATAAAGGTGAGAGAGTGTTTAGTTCAAAAAGCCAGAACTCAGTGATGTACTTTTCCTGTTTACAGTCCATTCCAGTTATTAAAAATAGTTTATCTCCCAAAATGTTACCAAAGGTAGTAATTCGAGATCAGAAATATTCTTGAAATTACCTCATTTCAGGTATTACTAATGTTAAGATCACCCCCATGCAAAGCCACATTGCCTAATTGCTTAGACCTTCAGGAGGTTATATTCAAATTGGGGTTATGCTTATTAAAAATGCTACCCATGTTTTTTGAAGAGCAATTTCCAGTCTACAGAGAGGTTGGTGTACTTTTGCCAAAAAGATGGCACACCATTCTGTTAGGCAGGCTGGCTTTGCGCAAATGAATGCGATGAACAATGAGACTGCCTTGGTTTCTACTTAAATATGCAACAAGAGGGAGAAATATTTTGATGAGCAAGGGACACTTAGTCTGCTTTCTGGCTCTTATGGAGACACTTGCCTCTCCTTTCCTGGAGTCCCAGGCACAGCCTGGCCACACTTCCTGTAACGCAGCTGCTCTCAAACGCGACTGCACATTTAGATCATTGGACAGCTTTTCAAATTCCCAGCCCAGCACCCCAGCCCAAGAACATCAAAATCCTAGACTGCTGCTGGACATTAGAATTTCTAAGGCACCCAAGGTGATGTCCATGTGCAGCCATGGTTGACAACCACTGCTGTAGGGGGACAAGGCTCAAGAAGTGAATAGGCTGTGGATAAGAGTGGGTCTTAATCTCTGCTTCCCAAGCAGGTGGCCCTTAGGAACTTCAATATGAAGAAATGTGGTAGCAGGCTAAGAGAATACTGAGCAAAGACCCCTCCCACCCCTTGATCTTTCTTCACTCAAGAGAAGATCTGCTAGAAGTAAACAGGAAAGCAAGCTTAAGCAGACTTGGTTTCATCTCATGCCAGGGAGAATTTCTTGCTGCAAGAGTATCTAATAGATAGCTCTAGAATTATAAGCGATGGGCTGGGAGTGGGGCTAGACTTATTTGTTCATCTGTGTTGATTGTCATGTATGTTCTTAATTTCATAGAAAAAAATCTGTTAACTGTAGACTTGACTTTCTTTAAAGGATTTCTAGTCAATTGCATTGATGATTTCGATGTCGATTTGGTTAGGGTATAAAGCAGACTAATTCTATCAACTGTACTCTCTTATTGCATCTGTTAATGGAAGTTAATCCTCATGCAAATTGAGGCATCGAGGCAAATTTACTGAACACAAGTGAGGAAAGGTAATAAAGAGAAGAAAAAAAGGGAAAAAAAACACTTTTACTTTCATTGACAGAATTAAACCATAGCACTCATTTCAACGTCACCTATCTAGACAGGATAGAAAGTGTTTTTGGACATCTACTTGAAATGTCAAACCCTGTTAGATTTCAAGTCTCCAATGCTTGGGGCCTGACATCCACTTGAGCTAACTAAGAGAATGTTTTCAAGCTACTTATGTCCCAAGTGTCTTAGAAGTACAGACTAAGAATAAGGGCCCTAGAATTATATATCATCCCTCTGTTCAAATTGCAAATCTCATTTACATGAGTTATAATTATATTATGTCCTAAGTTAAAGATACAGAATTTTACCATGGGAAATATAAATCTAGTTCCATTCCTCTAGGCTGGACGATACATCCACACATCACAACAGGAGGGTAAACTATACACAGATGGATGCCCAAGTGAAAGGTATGTGAGTGTGCAATTTCCACTATTAGTGTTCAGCATTCTACCTGGAACATCCTTGACAAATCCCAGGGATCTCTCCATGGCTATTTCCCCATCACCCGCCCTCTTACACAGGACTCTGCTTTTGTCTTCCACAACTCGATTAAGTAATACATTCCCCTCTTGAACAGTTTAACTCCGCTGACTAGAATGCCCTTTCTTGTGACAAACCCAAATTACCCTCCTGAGAATTTATTCTTATTGTCTTTCCTAATGAACATGGAGAAAAGCTCACAGTGCCACCTGTTTATAATTATACTGTGTTTATACAAGATTATTCTGTGGCTTAGAGAAGATTTTTTTTGGTAGAATCTCAAATGGCACATACATCATCTGGATAAAATATACACATAAGGCCAAAGATTGAATGGGAAAAGTGTATGATTATAATAGACAAAGCAGAGTGGTAGGTTATGGGCGATCTGGTTTTTTAATTTATATTCATAGTCGGTCGATGTGCTGAGTGGCCCATCTTTGCACGACCAAAGATCTGTCTAGTAATACTTGAAATATCTAGGTTAATGTTAGGATTAGAAAATTCTCTGAGTTAGTGTCACTTGGATGTCCCTCAGCTTCCCTCAACCTGTCCTGTGACCGAATCCATCTCTTTTCTCCCAGTTTCATCATTTTGCTTTTCTCAAATTCCAACAAGTTCTACCTAGTAACTGATATTAAACAACAGGACTAGATTAAGACACAAATAAAGGGAATTGTGGAGCACTGCACACAGAGAAAAATCTTTCTAATGTTCGAAATGCCCTAGGGTGTAGAAAATACTTGTCTGGCTACTTTGAAAAATATTATATATGGGAGAAAAATTTCGTCAATGCCACTTAAGAAAATGACCTATATGAGGCCCTACCAAACGGAAAAATGGGGGAGATTTTTCTATGAAACTGGCTTTTTTTTTTTAAAGACTTGTCATTTGAAGGGGGAAATTTCAATTTGCTGAAGAGTTTCCTTAAATGGAATGGTACATGTCCTAGTAATTTCACATGAATTAGACCCTGCCATATACTGAATCAGAATTTAGCTTCTGAGCTAATGTAGAAAAACAACAGATAATATCAATATTGTCAAATAGGAACTCAGAAGCTGGGCAGTAGCTTTAGTGAATGTTCACAGCAATTTACTGAGGTCTGATTTACATTCAGAAAATGCACCTCTTGAGCAGACAGATCGGTGTAATTTGGCAATTGTGTATGACCATGCCATCAGAACCCAGACCAAGGTATAAAGCATTTCATCCTTCCAGAAGACTCTCCTCTTGTTCTTTTCCAATCAGTCCTCCTGCACTCCAGTGTCAGCTATGCTTTTTCAGTTTCTACCACTCTTGAGAATTTTGCCTGTCTTTGAACTTAACATAAATGGAATTGTGGAATTTGTTCTCTATTGTATCTCTTCAACTGTCTTGGAAAATACATTTTTGAGATTCAGTCATTTTGTTGAATGTATCAGTAATTCATTCCTATTTATAGCTGAGCAGTCTTCTGATATATGATCTACGACAATTTGTTTGTTCATTCACCAGGCGATGGACATTTGTTTTGCTCTGTTTTGTTTTCCTTTTTGGGGTTATTATGAATAAAGGTGCTGTGAAAAGCCTTTTACAGGTCATTATGGGGAGATATGTTTATCTCTTTTGGGTAAATAACCCACAAGGAATTACTCGATCAAAGGGAAGGCAGATGTATACTGAACTTCACTAGAAACTGCCAAAAACTTTTCCAAAGTAGTTGAACCATTTTACGTCACCACTGAATAACAATTCAGTTATTCTACACTCTTGTTAACACTTGTTAATATTTAAAAAAAATTTTAGTCCCTTTAGTGAGTACATAGTGGTAGAATAGGTTTTGGGAGGTTAACAAATGATTTTATTAAAGCTTCTATTTTTTTCTAGATTCATTTGCTTAAATTTTTCTTTACTTGTTTTTTTGATTTTTAAATCATTTCCACACTCCAGATGCTATCAACAGTTATAGAAAAGAATAAAAGATTAGGAAAAAATACACTTCACTGTGTATGTGTACATATATTGGATACAGGAACATGGGAGAATGCTTACATATATACAAATCCATTTTTTTTTAATAAAGAGCCTTCAAAGGCTGAGAAGTTTGTGAATCTTAAACAAGACCTCTGGAAAAACAAAGTCTTACTTTATTTCAAGAAGTTATTCCACCTTGAACTTGGAGCTGTGTTGACATCAATTACTGACACTGGCTAACTGAAATTTTTGGCATTCCACTAAAACTTCAATAGCAAATCTAAACAGTGAGAAACTGTATCTAAATCCCGCTTTACAAGAGCAGAAACCAAAAGGAACTCTGAAATTGCCCTTTTCACACTTGTAAAGAGTGTGCCTTTTCAATTTTGTGTCACGAGACACTAGAAAATGCATGCAGGTGACACAATCACCCTGGACTCTGATATGTGATATTTATCTGTGGACTTCACTTGGGCATTTGAGACAAAACTCAGCTTCTGAAGCTTCAGCCCCACTTTGTAAGATGCAGTTAAGGATGTCAATCGGACTGTTTCCAGGGGTCATCAACTCTGTGAATGTGCAGCTCAGGAATAACTGTCCTTTGGACACATGCTCATTGCTCGCAACCCAAGATTATCCTGAATCCTTAATAACTCCCCAAGGTGATTAACACATAATCACTATGAAATCAGCGTGAAAATGATTTTCCAGCTATAAAGTCTACAGCCTGGATGGGGAGCTGGGAGCGTAGGACCAGATGTTAAATGTCTGCTGCCTGGGGGTGGCAATGTGGGTAGTGGCCCTGGGCTTGGAATTTAATCCACCACACATATCTGGAGCAAATATCCTCTATGGAGTTGTGTGTGTGTGTGTGTGTGTGTGTGTGTGTTCATAGGGGGTGCTTGGCTTTACATTTCTTTGCTCGTGAACTTTTTCAGTCTAGAATAAAGGCAGAGGCAGAAATGTAAGTACAATCTCAGGGAAGTCAAATCCATTGTGTTCTAGTAGGCATCTTGTTGTTTGTAAGTGCAGGGCAGCTACCAGATAGGAAATGTGTAGGGACAGCTCAAATTGAAATGCAGCCCAAATTTCCCAGAAGTTTATCAGGTATTGATTGCTCTCCCCGTCCTTCCTTCCCCCGTCTCTCCCATCCATCCACAGTCCTACAAATCTAACAAGGATCAGTAGGACACCAAGTGCCAAAGGATGTCCATTCAGAGAATTAATAGAAACTGAATTAGGGAAATGGAACTTCAAGGTCTTCTCTACCCAGTAATCCAAGGAAGAAATCAACTTTAAATCTGGGTCACACAGGCGCCAAATTAACCACAAATGATAATAAAATACTTGGTAATGCACGTGGCAGGCACAGAGATCATTCAGGACAGTCGGTGCCTATATTACCAGATGAGGGTCTTGGAATCACCCACTCGAGCAAGTATTAACCCTGGGTTGTCTGATCATCGGAAGGAACTGGTGACCAGGGCAGAAGTCATGCTCTCTTAGAGAAGCAGTCCTTTACTAACAGGCATAAAAGCATTTCAATATTTTAATACTAAATTGAACATCATAGTCTTGTAAGCCTGGATCGAAACCTCAAATCTCAATTTAATTATAGCTTTTCAAGAATGCCAAGCCTTCTCTCTCAATTTGGGTCCCCCCTCCAGAAGCAGAACTTTTTACAGAAATCCTAAGTCATTCCCTTTTACAGAAAAATCTGAAGCCTGAGACAGGATTCTAGCATAAGTGGTTTATTCTGAAAATACTGGTGGAGGAATAGAGAAGAGGGAGGGGAAAGGAAGGGAGATGATGGAGGGTGTGGTGCCAGCGGTGACTGATGTAGACAATGGGGGCTTCACCACTAGGTGCCCTCTGGGACCAGTGTAGCCACCCGGGGGATGAGTGTTTATCCACTAACTCCCACAGAGCACTGATGGCTGCTTCTGGGAGTACTCACTCCCAAGCACCCAACTAGACTGTCCATCAGAGAAAGGCCTCAGGCAACAACAGCCAGTTACAGGAGCTAGAAGAAAGCGGGGACCATGGGACAGTAGGGTCACAGCCTCCAGACAGAGTAGCTCTGTCATGCCTTCATAGGAAGTGACCATGAAAAGCAAAGTCAAGTATCTATATTTCAGCTGAAGCCAAGAAGGAGCATCCACAAACACAAAAGCCACTTCTCATAAATTAGAGTAGAAGTCTGAGGGTATTTACTCTCTTCATTGCTCTGACCTACCTGTGAAGACAGTAGATCTCTTTTAGTTTAAAGACTTGGTTTTGGAGTTTTGGTGATGGTCAACCAAAAGGTAACATTCCTACTCTTCGGTTACACTAAACTGAAAACCCACACTTGAGCAAGAGAGGAATTTATGAGTGATCTGTGGTGAAATACAGTCACTAATAGTTTATGATATGACAATTCAGTTATTCCTGTTAATTATTGGAAAAGGCCAGGGGAAGAGAGGAAGAGATTAGCCCCAGACCCTATTCAAGGCAGAGTCTTATATCTGTTCTTTGTCCACCCCACTTGTCATTCCCTGTTATTCAATCTAAACTGGCAAACTAATGGGTGTATCTTTTAATCTGCTCCTGGTACAAGTGTCATCATTCAGAGAGAGAGAGAGAAAGAGAGAAATGAAGGAACTGTCAGCTTGGATTCTCCAACCACTTGACTACATGGAGTTGTTCTTTTAATTCATTATATGTTGTGAATTTCACATAAGTTGCACACACACACACACACAAAAAAATAGAAAAAACTTAAAAGCAAAATACTGGTTTACAGTTGGAGTCTAAGGATACACTCAAGGTACTGTGATGGACCACAGAATGGAGGGAAGTTCGGGGAAGTGTGTGGGCTAGGGCTTATTTTATAATCAAAATCAAATGTTGTATAGTCCCTTTGCCATCTGGACTTTCCAATGGGTCCTGAACTATTCCTAAACTGCTTTTAATGACTAATTGGCTAAATAAAAAAAAAAGACTACATTAAAAACAAGCACTAGCCACTTGAGCCTAGACATTCTTCTTCAATTCCACTTGATCTATTCCAAACATAACAGTAGCCTTCATCCATTTACATGTGTTTAATTTGCCTCCTCATACCCTTTTTAATTTCTTTTGGTCTTCAAGAATTATGCCTTCCTTTTCCTCCCCACGTCACCGAAAACCATTTACTAAGAAATGTTAAAATACTTCATTTTCTTGGAATCTACTATTTTGTCCGTGGTTACTTCTTCTTGATCAACATTCAGAGCACAGCAAAACAGTTCAACTTGTTCTACTAATATTTCTTGAGAACCCACCCGTGCCAGACATTGAATGAGATGTTGAACACACAGAGTTAGGCAATACCAGATACAACCACTGTTCTCACAGAATTTAGAGTCTAGTGGCGAAGACTGTGGACACAAATAAATACAAATTTACAAATAGAAATAAGGGCTCTGAAATACAGAGATTTAGTCCTACTGAATATGTACATATTAATATAGATAGCTAGATAGATAGACAGACAGATAGATGATAGATAGATAGACAGACAGACAGCTAGATCGATCAATCGATCGATCCTAGAGACAGGGGTCTCCAGCTCTTTCAATCATGATAAGGATTCTGGTCTTGATACTCAGAGCAGTGAAAACTATTGAAGGTTTCTAAGCCTGGGGCTCACTCAATGTACCAGTTAATCTGAAAATATCACTTTCACTACAGTGTTGGGAGAAGGCTAGAGAGGAGACAAGTGAATGGTGGGGTTACCAGCAAGGAAACCACAGCAAAACAGCAACTGACTAAGTGAGGACTATTGAAAAAAGAGAAAAATCAATGCATCTGGGACATCCTGGGATGGATTCTTGATGTGATTCCAGTGTTCCTTGGAACACTGAGTGGGCTAGAATTGGGTTGAGGAGAAAGTATGAACGATGACTCCTAAATTCCCAGCTTGCCAAACTGGATGGATGGAGGTGACGTCATGTAAACCAAGGAGGCAATGCTTTCACTGTGTACCTGACACGTGTCTGTGTGTACGAATGATTTCCTTAGAATCAGCCTTAGGTTTTATGAGGAATAAGTGCCTGATCTAAACCTGTAATGCACAATTAGATCCTTTTTAGATAATATCCATATTTGAAGATGCTGTAGTTGTTTATTTAAAATAATGACTCTGGAGCTGGCCACAGGGCTTCAATGAACACAAGAGCAAGTCATGAGCAGACAAAATGGGCACAGAAAACAAATTGCTTGATGCTTAGTAGCACAGAGGAACAATGAGCTGGCTTTATTACAAGTCTGGAGAAATGAGAAAGTTCTGGGAGGTGACAGGCTTCTGCTTCGGATTCTTCAGAGAAGAAGGTAAGTTATTATTTTAGAAATAAATGTGTGCATTTGTTTTTTCCAGTGGGCCATTTCACCAGTAACTGTTAATTAATGCCAACCCTTGATTTCCAACCAAGAGGTGCAATTATAAACGTTCAGATACATATAGCAAACTATGCCATCTAGAAAAAGCAGAGTGGAGGTAAGGAAGAGCCATTGGCACGAGATAATATTCAGAGAAGCACAGCTGAAGACTCAATAAGAAAAAAATAAACAACCCAATCCAAAAATGGGCAGAAGACCTAAATAAGCAATTCTCCAAGGAAGACATACAAATGATCAAAAAGTACATGAAAAAATGCTCAATATCACTATCAGAGAAATGCAAATCAAAACTACAATGAGGTATCACCTCACACCAGTCAGGATGGCCGTCATTCAAAAATCCACAAATGACAAATGCTGGAGGGGCTGTGGAGAAAGGGGAACCCTCCTACACTGCTGATGGGAATGCAGTTTGGTGCAGCCACTATGAAAAACAGTGTGGAGATTCCTCAAAAGACTAGGAATAGACTTACCATATGACCCAGGAATCCCACTCCTGGGCTTGTATCCAGAAGGAAATCTACTTCAGGATGACACCTGCACCCCAATGTTCATAGCAGCACTATTTACAATAGCCAAAACATGGAAACAGCCTAAATGTCCATCAACAGGTGACTGGATAAAGAAGAAGTGGTATATTTATACAGTGGAATACTACTCAGCCATAAAAACCGACAACATAATGCCATTTGCAGCAACATGGATGCTCCTGGAGAATGTCATTCTAAGTGAAGTAAGCCAGAAAGAGAAAGAAAAATACCACATGAGATCATTCATATGTGAAATCTAAAAAACAAAAACAAACAAACAAACAAAAACAAAGTGTAAATACAGGACAGAAATAGACTCACAGACAGAGAATACAGACTTGTGGTTACCAGGGGGGTGGAGGGTGGGAAGGGATAGACTGGGATTTCAAAATTGTAGAATAGATAAACAAGATTACACTGTATAGCACAGGGAAATATACACAAAATGTTATGATAACTCAGAGAGAAAAAAATGTGACAATGAGTGTGTATATGTCCATGAATGACTGAAAAATTGTGCTGAACACTGGAATTTGACACAACATTGTAAAATGATTATAAATCAATAAAAAATGTTTAAAAAAAAAGAAGTAGACAGAACATAGCAATGGTGACGATGTTTATTAGAATATCACCAATGGCTCATTTTAGCCACAGATCTGAGATTTGTCACCTGTGTTCTGAATATACTTATTTTTATCACAAGGCTTGTTTAGGGGGTGATTGAGCTTTGATACATGGGTTGCATTTCATTGCCTTTCTCCCAGCTCTTAAGTGTATGGTGTAGGTTTCCACGGAGAAACAGAATGGCATCCTTGGCAATATAAGAATATTCTGAATCATCATGGGCTCTCAGAACACAGTTTAGCAACTAATTTATGTATGTATCATATGTTAGCAAAATACTACTGAGGAATTCACTGGAATGCTTCTTTGACATCCATTAGAAATGATCGCTGGACCAGGACGTTATATAGAGTTTGGAAGATGATGCAGATATAGTGAATCGATTTCACAGCGCTCTGCACTGTGTCAGGGAAGGGAAAAAAATTCATTTTCTCAATAACTTCAGGTAAAGCCACTATGTGGATTCTATGCCCAGTTGTCTGCTAGATTTTTTGCAACGACAATATACAAAGAACAAAATACTTAGACTTCTTTTTTAATGATTTTGCCACCTTAGACGAATTACTTTATCTTTTGAGCTTCAGTCTCTCTAGCTGTAAAAATGGTATGATCTGGAACTTCTCACAAAGACATTTTGAAGATTAAGTAGGATAATACATGAATACGTGCACAGTGTAGAAAAAATCCCCAATAATATGAGCTGCCCCACTAGCACCTCTCACTTGGTGTATCTTTAACATGTCTACCATTTTTGGCCTCATGCATTCTTCCAAGGTTTTTTCATTTTGGCTGGAAATCTGAGCATCTTCAATGATACTTCTTATTTACCTCCCACACCCAGCAAGTTTTAAAGTCTAGCCAATTTTTCAGTATCAACGTTATTTGTATTCGTGCTTACTTTCCTATCCCTACACCTACAACACTAGTACGAATCCTCCCTTTCTCTCCCCTTGACCATTGCATTTGTTTTCTAGCTGGTCTCTCCCAACATGAGTACACGCACAGTAAAGTGGCCACGTTCATCTTCCACTGGCACACTTCCCTGCATCATGCCACAGTACCACTCAGAAACCTCCAATGGCTCCTCATTTCCAGCCAAGCAAGGCTGGCACATAAAGCCTCCCATTGTCTTGTCCTCAATTCACCTTCTAAAGCCTGATCTCCCATACTTGTGCCCCTAACCCAGGCTCTTCCTCAGCCAAACTGACCATCCCATCCTTCCAAAAATGCCTTCTATTTTCCCGATTCCATGACTTGGCTCAATCTCGTCTTCCACCTGGGTTGCCTTTCTTGTTTTCAGGGGATTCCTACTCACTCCAACTCAAACGCCACCTCTCTCATGAAGGCTTCCAAGAGACAAATGTTCATCCCCTTTTGCAACTTCATGGCAATATTTTTTTCCCTTATAATATTTTCCACATACGGTTTTGCAGTTGGGTTACTTTCATACATAGATCATCCTTCCTTCCAGACTGACAAGGGATATGTGTTTTATTTATCCTTCTTCATGACAATGAAGACTGTGTTCTGTCCATCTGTGTATAAACTCCCATGCCTTGCTCCTGCCAGATGCGCAAGAAAATGTCATTGGATGTGTAAATGTGAATGTCTATATCAAATCTATTTCAAATTTGTTACATGTGTCCTCTCTTTACAAAACACATTTTCCCTTGTACCATTTTGTCCTTTACTGAGAAGAATCTACCTAAATATGTATGGTTAGTGCACACACTGGACCTGTTTTGGGAACACGTCAGTACACGTAATAAACAGAATTCCGCATGAACATCAGTAACAATTGACCATGTCCTGAAACTGTGTCACTGTCAGTAACGCTTGAACATTGGAGTCCTTCCCAGCTTCTTGGTCTCATTGACATGAATGTAACTCAGAGAAGGAAGTTTGGGCAATCACTTACACATATATGGTGCCTTTTCACTTTCAAAGCACCTTCCCAGCTCTTACACTGCGCTTGACCCTTAAACAGCAAAGTGGGAAGAGGTGCTCTGATCACTACTTGAAAGAGAAGAAAACTGCCTTCCCGAGAAGAGTGAGTGACTTACCCAAGGCCATAAAGCTGGGAAATAATAGAAGTGGAAACAGAAATAGAATCTGTCTTCTCGATGCTGACCTGCGTTGCTTCATTTGGTAACCTAGCAGGACCCTGGGGGGCCCTCCAGGGTCAGAACCCTCCCCATATCCTCTGCTGCAGCTCCTCTCTGAAGCACCCAGACAACGTCTCATGTATATGTCCTGAGTTTTTCAGATGCTTAAAAACCACCACCAAAGAGAAGAAATTAACTACTTGATAATGGAGAGCACGCCTTCTGACGTCTAGGAGTTGATAGTGTTGACACCCTGTTCCCTCCACATCAACCAATCAGAGAACTATCCATGAGCTGATCACGTATCCTGCGACCCCCTTCCCTTATCTGGCCTTTAAATATGCTTTGCTGAAACCCTTCAGGGAGCTCAGGGTTTTCTTGGGCATGAGCCACCCCGTTTTCCTTGCTCAGCCCTGCAGTAACTCTTTCTCTGCTCCAAACTTAAATGTTTCGGTTTGTTCGGCCTCTTGAATTTGCCTTCAGTAACAATTTCAGTGACACTTTGGATTCTCTGTTGTTTTATTCTGCCAACTCCCAAGCTTTCTAGGGTCCCAGAATGACTTTTTGCAGTGCACAGTCTTGTACATGCCACACATCCCCATTTCTCCCCGAGTTTGGAGAAAGTGGGGCTTTAACTGGACCATTTTGCAAAAGCTTTTCTCTCACTGCTGTTTTCTTTAACGTAATTTATGTCCTGGGTATGATGTGCCTAACTTTTTTTTTTTCTTTTTAACTTTTGGAGATAATTTGCATATAAAAAGAATGCATTCATTCTAAGCGCATCATTAGATGGGTGTGGACAAATGGATGCAGCTATTTCCACCACGGTCAAGATACAGACTGTTTCTATCACCCTCCAAAGGTCCCTGTGCCCATTTGTAGCCCATCATCATTTCCAGGCCACCACTGATCTGCTCTCTGTCTGTCTAACATTTAAAGTTGTGCTTTGCAGTTACAGCTGCAGGGCGAGCCAATTAACCTTGGGCCTTGCACAAAAGACGCTGAACATCACCTCGAAGGGCCTTTTTGGCTTGAAGTACATTATTCTATGAAGTATGTGAGAAAAAATAATCCCCTAGACTCTGAAAAATAATTTTGCAACCAAATCAGAAAGAAAGGAATTTTTGCAAATCTCATGGAAACTCTTCTATTTTTTTTTTTTTGAAGTGTCATTCTTTTCCCCTCAACAATTTCTAGTCAAGCGCTCCTAGCATGGGATTTCAAAATGGTTGTCTGCTGAGGATTATAAAGGGAAAAAAAAGAAAAGAAAAGAAACGTCTTGGACCATATTCACAGTCACAAGGAATCTTAAGCAAATCCCCGGAATATGCAGTGAGACTTTTGATAGGAGTGAGCCGTTAATGTGGGAAGAGCACACATTTTGCTTAAAATGATCAAAAGTGGCTGCCAGTTTCAGCAGCTCATCGCCAATATTCCCACTGACCCTTGCTTTTGTTGTTTCACTTGCTGGGGTTTCAGAAATACATCCTTTCCTACTCAGCAAAGATGAGGTGAGTGCCTGAGGCAGGAGTCCATGTTACATGGCTAAGTTCACATCTATGAAAGACTAGATCATGGAAACAGGAGCCTGGGGACCATTCGCTTCTGGACTGTTTACCTGGCCATTCAGAGACAGCAGGGCGTGGCAGAGAGAGGAGGAAGGGTGACTGATTGTCTGAGGTCACTGTGTGAGTTAAATAAGTGAGCGCCTGTGTTGACAAAGCATCCTGGGTGCTGCCCTCCTGCTACAGAACGTGCTTGCAGTCTATTCAAAATTCTACCTCCGATTGCAGGGAAAATTACTCACAGCTGGGTAATGAAGTGGCATCTGTGCTCCGCAGCTCACTGAAGCCACCTCATTCCTCTTTATCTGATCTAAATTGTACCGCTATTTCGAAACCTTATGCAAATGTAAAGGGCGGGAAGTTTGAAGGGAAAGTTACATCTCAGAACTCTTTGTGGCTTCTGGATATGAGACATTGCTTGAAGGTCAGTGTTGATTCGACACTTGACTATTAAACCAGTACGTGAGGCACGGAGCAAATTATGCCTCTTACTCAGCTAATGCGCAAAAAATGAATATAAATTAGTGGAAAGAAAAGTAAGTTATGCACCCGGTTCTGAACTCGCATCAGCCAGTCCATATGTCCTCAACTCATCATCTTTCGTTCTTTACTTGGGTTTGTCAATCATTCAGTCGTCACAGTCCTTTACAGCACTTTTTGTTTGTTTATGTGTAAGACGAGGGGAATTGACAGTTCCAGACAGAGCACGTCTGTGTGTTTGGAAAGAGACGGGCTTAGCGACTCCTTGACATTGACACCTCCCCTTTGTGAGTTATCTCGAATCTTTCCTCCTACCATGACCTTCAAAGGCTCTCTTCTGCCAGCTCAAGGAAATCTAAACATCTTGGAATGACATTCAAATCTTTCTCAGTTTGAAGGGGGTTAGTGGTTTGCCAGCAGTCACATTACTAAATGCTGGTACCCACGTACCAACCCACCTGGGGCTAGTTCTAAAGCCTTAATTCCTAATTTCCACTCATGTAGCGTCTCATACAATCTATGCTTAGCCCCAAAAATGCGTACCTGAGGAAAGAAACTCATTACTCAAAATAGAAGAGATAGCAGGAAGCGATGACGGTGTCTTTCCCTTCTTAACTCCAAGCAGGGAACTGTGTGCCTTTTCTTTCCATTGGGTTTGGGCGTCTGACACACGTGCACTGTGCAGAGCCAGGCAGCCGTAATAATAATATCATGCCTCATTGCATGAGCAGTGGAAGACTTATTAAAAAAATAAATATAGGGAATCAGGGCTCTAAATCACTGGCTTAGAACAGTCCTGGAAAAAGGTGGTATTTTCATGAGTCAAAAACAAGCCTTAACTTCAATAGATCAATTGTAGGTGTAACAATGTTGCCTTTATTCGCTGTCTGTCAACAATGTGCAGGTGGGAATAAGCCTAATCATTAATTATGTCTGACACAACCTCCATCCTACTTTTCATCAACGGGGGTCTATGAGGAGGTGTGTGCTCCAGTGGTTTGGAAACATTTTAAAGGGGAACTAAGACTGGTGGGGTCATTAAGACTTGTGGGGTAATTTGAAAGATGAGAGGGAGGGAGTTGTCTCCAGGCTCCAAATGAACTGGAAAGGTTTGTGTGAAAGGAACCCTTCAGCTTGACAGGGGCAGGCTTTCTGAGATACAGTATGCTTCTGATTGCTGGCTGACACGCTGTTTTCTTTCCTGTCTTCTAAAATACACAAGGCTTTTTCCATGTTGTGATTTACAGCTGGGTTACGTTTCATCCACCTGTGGGCCACTGCATCCTGCATAGTGTGTTACCAGTGGGAGAACACGTTTTGACAGACGCTTCGCCATGTCAAGAAGGCCAGAGAAACAAGAAGTCCCACCCTGCTTTCTAGATGAGACGGTTATTGACGAGAATATCAAGTAACAGCTCACTCATCAAAGCTATATAAGGACTTCTGTATAGACAAATATTCCAGATAAATGAAAAAAAATCTGTAAACCTTTTTGTTTTCTTGAGTACAAAGAGCATCATTTAACATTTTCTTGACAAACTGATATCATCCTTATGAGCATCCACAAGTATGAGGTCCAAGGTGGAAACTAGAGTGAATCATTCCTTCTGATATCAATTATTAATTGATTATTTCTTTTGTTGAGTCACTGGGTTAATGCTGGAGATTCAGTGGGGAACAAGACCGACATAACCTCAACCCCACGAGGGCTGCTAAGATAAGGAAGACCATCTGGACAAATCTCAGTCGGCTAAGCTTATTATGTTCTTACCTCTGTATGTTTCCACTGGTGTTTGTGTTATTTAAATGTCACTCATGGAAACAACAGAAAAAGAAAGAAGGACAAAAAAAAAAAGAAAAAAAAAGACAAGGAAAGAAAGAGAAAGAGGGAAAAGAAGAAAGGAAGGAAGGGGGGAAGGAAAGAAGGACAACTGTGATTCCCTACTTTGGGTCAAGTGTACTCTCAGGCACTGAGGACACAACAGTAAATGAGACAGGTGATTCCTACCCTGTTCTCTAAGGGAGAGATTGTAACTTATTAATCATCTTTAATTCTATATCCTCAGCATCAGCATTGCACCTAGAATAGGCACTAAATATGGGTGTCCACTGGGTGATTGATTCAGTCCTTGAATGAATGAATATGAACAGGTGTGTTACAGGCTGGGAAAACATATTAGACAAGTTTGTTCGCAATGCAGCCAAAATCAGAGACAGACGACTTCAAATTATTTTCCCAGAAGCACATCTTTACTTTAGAGTCTCCATAACATCAGGTCTAGCACTCTCATAAACGTTTCCTTTCACCACATAAGTGACTGAAGAAATTATTCTTTATTCAATTTAAGGGCATTTCTGCTCTAGCTGTGAGAATTAAGAGTACGGTGAAAATATTTGATGACATTTTTTTAGGGAGAAGTGATTAAGAAGTTAGCTGTAAAATAAAATGGGGAATGGAAAGGTAAGATATTTTAAATGTATTCTCTTATAGTCACTGTAATTTGACATCAAGAAACAGAATTGCTGGAGATCTCTGACAGAATGTCAGGTGGCACATGAAATGTAGGACAAAGCACATAAAACATTGCTAAGCACTGATTAATTTATGGCATACTATCATACTTCTAGTAAGTGGGTTGAGTCTGTCCTTTGTTGATACTTGCAAATGCCTCTTTAGTTCATTACATATGTACACATTTTAATTATCTTGACTATTTGCTCATTAATTACAAATAAGACTAACTGAATCCACGGAACATCAATCCCCCAAGGCAAACAACAGCTCCTGGTCACTTACTCATACATTTAGAAACAGAATAAGAATTTCGGTATCAAGCAAAAAGAACCCTTGTCAGCAATTCTGATTAATTTAATGCTGATTCAGGTGATCTGCTTCACCCAGTCCCTTGGTTACTCTACCAGGCACTCGGACAATCATGGGAAGGTAGCCTTCTTAGCTCCAGACACCTTTCTTCAGTAGAAAGTATTATGTATCTTTTTTTTTTTAATTTCCAATCCAAACAGTAGTTACTGTCCATTTTAAATATATATATATATATATATGCTATTACTAGTAAATATTAAATTAGTATATTAGTAAATATTAAATTATTAAACTAGGGTATATTTTAAAACTTCAGCTAGATATCACTGCTCTATGGTGATCAATTTCCATAATAGAAAATTATACCAGAGGATTTCTTTCTAGAACATTCTACTTGGTAAAATGCTACTTAAGAATTTTTACTTTCTGTAGGTGGTGGTCTGATATTCTGCATGACATAAGTATGGACAAGTCTTGATACTGTTTTTTTTTCTTTTGTGAATGCAATTCATTTCCACATATAATGAGTTAGTCACTCTAAATGCCCAGGTGAATCTGCAACACTCATCAGTCAAAATTCCTCCCACTGTTACTAGACACTTGGAGGAAAAGGGGAACAATGAATTCTTGGTAAGACTCTCCCATTTTCCTTTCCAATAGATCCATTAACTCTTAAAGATTTTTCTCGTATGTGATGAAAGTATAACACAGGCTTAATAACAGAATCTTCAGGACTGGTAGGAGCAGAAGGGTGAACGGGGACCCGCCGTGGAAGTCATTGCCTAGTAAGGGGGCGTGGGGGTGTTGACTTTGACAAGGGAGAAATGGGCGTGCTTAGGATTGCTAAAAGAAGTGATATTTCAGAATGCAGAACATTCAAATTCACTGAGAACTAAGAATGGAAGTTTGACATCTGTTGAGTTTATTCCCAATCCTGAGTATTTTTCTTAAGAAATGTTCCTGGACTTCAGGAAGAAAAGTTTTCAGCTTCATGGGCCTGAGGACATAACCACACAGCAGGCTTTATCATCCCATCCCTAGCTGTAGGGAAGGAGCTTGCTCTGTACTGCAGATCCCTCTCTACCTTATGGCAATTCCAGAAACCAAACGGCCTTTGCTGCATGAGCTTGTGTTCAAAGATGGACGCCATCAAGCTGTTCCTTCTCTCCCTGTGCATGACAATCTGCCATGGAGAGATGGGGTCTGTTCTTCTACCCCTTTCAGTCTGGATTGGCTTATGACTGTGTTGAACCACAGAATATGGTAGGAGTGATGCTCTCCTAGTTCTAGGTCTAGTTATTAAGAGGACTGGCACTTTCTGCTTCCTGCCTCCTGCAGTACTGAGTGGCCATATGGAGAAAAGTCACAGGCAGGGACACGAAGACACCAGCCGTGTGAGTGATGATCATCTGGGATGTCTAACCCAGTTGAGCCTTAAGATGACTCTAGTTCCAACCCCTATCTTACTGCAATCACACCCTGCAAATCCCAGTCAACCCCTTAGGCTGTAGGGTGGTTTGTTACAGAGCAATAGGTGAATGGAACAGGTGCCCTCTTAGTGAGATATTTGAACAAAGATATGAGGGGCAGAGACCAGGATGAACATTAAAGCCAGGAGGGGCAACGTGAGGAGATCAAGATTTAAACCATAAAAAAAAAACAAACCTCATAAAGGGGCTTAAAATGGTGGTTTTCCTTCGCATTTTCCTTCTCATAAGTCTATAAATTTTCTGCCTCTTAAAAATAATTTATTTCATTAGAAACTAATGTAACAGCTTTGGAAAACATTAGGAAACCAGAAAAGAGAAAAATGTTCCCCATGACCCCATCCGCCTTACATGACAGAACTTAGCTACTTTGGGAATTTTCCATCAGATGTTTTTTCCCCTTGATCATGTGCATTAGGTTTCAGTTCATTAAAACTATAACCAAAGGTGGATCCAGTTTAGTATAACGGAAGCTTGTATAACTTATGCGGAAAAAAAGAAAAATCTTCATCCAAAAGAAAAATTAAAATGATCTTACTTAAAAAATTTATTTGTAAAAATCTATAACCATATGAAACACATTGCTACAAAGTCTCTAAGCGCTTTTGGAGAGGCTTGTGTAAGTGAGAGACTCTGTGATTTAAGTCTCACCAGCTTTATGGTAAAATTGCTATTGACCGTCATGAGTGTATATGTTTGTGTCTTGTTTTTTCTCGTATTATATCAAAATAATTTTCTATATCAAAGCCTAGCCTTTATATAAGCTTTAAAAATTGCATATTTTTCTTCTGAGTCAGTGTACTTGAATTGTGCTGATGCAGAGGTTTTGAAGCTTAGAACAATTTATATTTGGGGATGGGTAATTTTTTGTTAAGGGAGACTGTCTTGTAAATTACCAAATGTCTCCTCAGGAGCAAAACTGCCCCTCCCCTTGAGAGCCACTGCCCTAATAAACCTCTTACTCTGGTTACTTACATTACTTTCTTTTTCACCATTATCATTAAAATATATTTTCATGAGTATGATTTTACTCAAGTTCTAACTTTTTTTTTAAGTTAAACTCTTAGAAATGGAATTATGATGTTAAAGGCGATGACACTGATGTGGTTTTTGGTGTACAATGCCCAAGTTCCTTTCCTCAGAGGCTTACAGTTATCTGAGATACAGGGCAACATATTTTAGTGCAGATGTAGGTATATTATAATTACATATTATAATGAATTATAACAAAATGGTATATTTCAACTATATAATATACCTAGGATATTATATCAAAGTCATTTATTTTGCTAATAAATTTTAATTATTGTCTGAGAATCTACCCTCCGATAGAAGGGTCAGCAAAGAAATTTTGAGTTGATTCTATCTTTTTTTAAACGTTAAAACTCTAAAATTATATTTTAGAAAAGAACTGTATTTATGTCAACCAGGGGAGAGGACTTAAGAATCCCATTCTACTTTGCTGTTTTTCTCACTGTCTGCCCAGCTTAGCCCTTCACAAGGAAAGTCTGCATCTGAATTCAGAAAGCCAGTAGAAAAACTGTTCCAACAGAATAGACTTGCTGGTATAGACTTGCTGGTGTGGGAAAACTGGAGGCTTCTTGCTCTGGTTGTTCCACCGACAGGAAGACAGAGCAGGCTTCCCAGCCCGTGTCCACATCTGTCAGGATGCCCCCTTGCCATCACTACAAAAGTCCCATTATCCCTTCCGCACCCCCTTCCTCTCAAAGATAAACAAAGATGTCAGTCATTTTGATGTCAGGAGCAGAATCTAAAAAAATGGATTTTTACTTTCTCTGATGCCTGCTGCGAATATCCCCTGTCTTGGAGGGGAAGCTCTCAAGCATGACCCTCTTTCCCAGGTGGTTGGAAACATCGCCTCCTGTTGTCTTACGCCGGTTCCACGGTGTTTAAGTAGAGTGGGACAGACATCTCTCAGGCTGGCCTCCCCACCTGGCTTTGCTCTGAAGGAGTCCACAAGCCCCTCCTCCACTCCATTCCCACGCAGGGTGTGATGCCAAAGCTCTCAGCCACTGCATGGGCGGGTGTGTGCCTGCTGGGGAAGCTGACATAGTGCAGGTAGCCAAAGAGCATAAATCTGGGGCATGGGGAATATTCCAGGACGGTGCACAGTCACGTATACAATTTCTCAAGATGATCAATGTGCGTCTTCTCTCTTCATCCCTCCTCCCGTCCCTCTCTTCCCTCCCCAGTCCCTCTATCCCGACTTTTCTTCTCTGCCTCTCACTGTACCACTTTTTCTACTTCTTCTGAAGCCTTTTTACCAAATTCCATGCAAATAGCAGTGCAACAGAGATTGCCTTTTAATCTTACTAGATTCTCATCTGCACTCTGGAATTCCACAAATAGTTTTATGGCTTTGTTCTATTTCTGTTCAGTGTGAATCTTCAGAATCAGTTAATATAAATGTACCATATTTACCTCCCAGCAATGTCCCTGATAAAAGCTGACACACAAATGCTGTGCTGTTTATGACAGGGAAGTGACAGACAAAGGAAGGACCACGAGAACTTCTCCAGCAACTCCCTGGCAAGTTTGGGAAGGTTGGTGTGAAATGCAGGCGAGTGAGGCACAGGTCTGGAAGGCACCGCTTCCCCAGCAGCTGCCTAGCAACCAAAATATGTACCTGACCCGGCTTTTAATGAGCAAGATTCTGCAGTGCCTCTGTATTTAGTAACTGATAAAAGAGCCTTTTTGCTGAAGAATCTGACAATACAAATAGCCCAGAAGAATTCAGTAGATTTCCAATTTAAATGCTCATTTTGTTTTCTTTAAATAGAAATAAATGAGGGCAACATAGAATCAGTTCACAAAGCATATTGGATCAGCAAATAAGGCATTTTCTAGACCAAGGAAGGAAACAAAATAACATCTGGAAGAAGGTGATAGCCCTCTTTGTACCCGACTTAACTTAGGCCTTGGGCTTTGGGTATTAGGCTAAGCAGAGCCCAGCAGGTCAGATTTCACCATTAAATTCACTATTATTTGAACATTGCTACATATATCATTTGTAATTTCTAGTTTGTAAAAATATAGTCAAGTGAAGTACAACTAAAAGTTTTGAAAAATGACAATGCTTACAAAAATTCATAGGTCCTAAAATCTTGGAATAAGTGGTAACAATTTTGTTTTTGATATTACAGCATCACATTTTCAAGATATATGTATTTTTTTTTAATCTGAGAGAATTCATAAAATCTTAGTGAACTATTTTTTCTAACCCTCTTTCCCTTCTCCCCTCGACCTCTTGGGATGGTCAGGATTAATTATTTTAATGCATAAGGAGGGAAGAGCTAGAGGTGGGAATGAAATTCTGTAAGTGAGCATTGATTTGTATGAGCTCCACATATCCTAGAGAATCACTTGTTAAGTATAAACATGGAACATTGGCTTAATGTACTAGCAGGGAGTGTTTTAGGTAAGAGGAATATATACATATTTACTTTAACTTCACATTCTAATTGCAACCATTATGTCTTGCCATTTTTATTCAAAAAGTAAATTTCTTTAATCTGGTTGGCTTAGACTAGAGTCAAAACAGCATAAAACATGCATTAAATATATTCGCCCGTTTCTCTGGAGACTTGAGTAAGTACTGCAAGTATAGTTTAGCGTGATGTTTATCTCTGCAATATGATGCCTTTTACAGAGCAGAGAATTACAGAGTCCTTTGTGACACGGTTTGAATAATTGCTGACAATGTGCACTTTCCCCTGTTGAAACGTGCATTTCCCTCCATTCTGGGCTCCCTCTTCTTTAGGCAAAAAGACTATATGATCCTACCCATCTTTCTGAAGTCTCTGCTTCACTTTTCTGACTTTGGTCTTTCAGTATATCATTACATCAAGGCTGGGCTTTAATTTTCATTGTTGACTGTCATGTAATCAAAAAGACTCATCCTTATATGAATAAACAGATCACTGGAATAGCATAGAAATCCACAAGTAAACCAGAAATACAATAACGTGGTATATAATAAAGGTGATGTAACAAATAGGAAGTGGCCATGATGGATTATTCCATTATTACATACATTTATTATTTATATATAATGTATTAGATCAGTATTTATATATTCAATGTATTACATAAATATACATTTATATACATTTATTTATATATTCCACTATTGTATAAATATGTATTATAAAAGCTACTGTTATAGTTGGGACCTCGGGAAAAAAGTTGGACCCCTACCTCACACTCTATATCAAAATAAACCCAGAACAAACCAAATGTTTATACAGAAAAACTGAAAGCGTTAGCTACACTAATAAGAGGCAAATGAGACTCTTTGTCATTGATGGGTCTAACAGTAAAGCTACAGAAAGTTGAAAAGCACAATTTAGGACTTTGATTTAGTGGAGGATATACATTATGTTCAAGCATATTGTAGGCATTTTTGAAACCTGATCACACCATAGCAATAAAGCTAATGTTATCAAATTCCAAAATATTGGTATCATACTGAACATATTCTCTGACCACATGTAATTTAAACAAATAATCAAAAATTACAAGAAATACCCTTTTTGTTTTTGTAACTACAGAAACATGCTTCTAAATAATTCATGGATCAAAGCAGAAATAATAGTGGAAATCAGACTGTATGTATTAAGAGATGTACTATAGCACACACACATTATGCATAAAGATAAAATAATACTTTAACAGAAATTAAGTAGTCTTAGATATTTACATTCGAAAGTAAGACAGGTTTGAAATTAGGGATTGCTGCATCCCATTTAGGGATTTAAAAAAATATAACTGATAAATACTTAGATCCAAAGTATGTAAGAATTGGTTTATAAGTCAATTTAAAAAATTACCAACAATCCAAAAGAAAAAAAAAAAAAGAATGGGCAGAATACTTGAAGAGATAATTCATGGAAGCAAAAACCTGAATAAACATTTGGAAAAATGATCAATTTTATTATTATCTGGAAGATGTACATTTGAACCACAGTCAGATACGATTTCACAGTCACTCAGTTGAGAAGCTTGGCTTAGGTGCTAGCTAGGATGTAGGGCAACAACTCTTACCCACTCCTGACGGTAAAGTAAATTAGGCCACTTGTTTGGAAACATTAATAATCACAGAGCTAGGTTGAAAATACCCCCAGCACACCATGTGAAAAACTGCACGCCTGGTTATACTCCAAGAGTTATAAAGCTCCTGAAGACCGTGCATCGGGAGACATTGACAAGAATATGCACAGCAACACTGAAATATTAAAAATGTTAAGTAGCACAAAAGTGTCTGTCGCTGGCATGGATAAATGAACTGCGGTGTGTTGCTATAATGGCGCATCACAAAAGCGAAAATGAAAGAACCACTGTTACATGTGTCAACATGGATGATCTCAAAAATGCCATGTTCTGAGGAAGAAGCAAACTGCAGAAGAATTTATACTGTATGGTTCTATTTACGTACATATATTTAAAAATAATAAACTATTTAGGAATCTATATACATATCCCTCAGCTACTTAGAAATATACATATACACAGAAGTGGTAAAAACATAAAGAGGAAAGGGGGGACTGTAAATAAAAATTCAGGATAGTGCTTATCTCTCTCTTTTTAAAAAAATTTTAAATATTTATTTGCATTGTCTTTTTTATGGGGGGAGTATTTTTATTTATTTATTTTTAATGGAGTTACTGGGAATTGAACCCAGGACCTCCTGCATGCAAAGGCACGTGCTCTACCATTGAGCTACACCCTCCCCAATATTTTATTTATTTGTCACTGTATTATTTATCTTATTTTGGTGGGGGAAGTGAGGGGAAGGTAATTAGGTTTATCTAATTTTAGAGGAGGTACTGGGGATTGAACCCAGGACCTCAAGCATGCATCTCAGGCGTGCTAAGCATGTGCTCTACCAGTTGAGTTATGCCCTCTCCCCAGTGCTTATCTCTATTGGAGGTGGGAAGAGTGTCAGGGATGGGATTTGGAGAGCCCACAGGGAGTTTCTAGGGTTCTGGTGACACCCTTTGTTATCACAGACTCACTCTTCAGAGAGCAGAGTGACAATATCTACTAAAACTGACAAAGCACACACCTTATAAGAATGAATATTGCAAAAAGAACCCCACACATACATAATAACGTACATCTAAGGTTATTCACTGCAGCACTACTTGTAATAGTAAAATACGAGAAGCATTCTAAATCCAGTCATAAGGGATTGATTGAATAAGTGATGGTTCATTCATGCAATATGTGGAATACAATGGAGCTATACAAAAGACTGCTGAAGCTTTTTATGAATTGAAACATGAAGATCTCAAAGACATTAAGCTAAAGGTTAAATGTAAAACATTGTCTATACTATGTCAACATTTGTATAAAAACAGGATGGAGAATATATATTTATGTATGTATGTAAGTTCAAAATAATTTATTTTAAAGTGTGTGCAAAATTCAGGTCATTGAGGGGAAATAAACAGGGTGGGTGGGAGACACAGATAAGAGAGGGCTTTCCACAGTGTATCATTTCATACAATTTTTGTGTTGGGCTACTTGAAAATATTATTTCTAGGGAAGGGAACAGGATAACTGGAGAATGGGGGGGTGAGGGAGACTCCCACCCTTTGTAGCATTCATTATTTATTTGTTCCTTTTGAATTTTGTGACTGAAATACAATGCTTACATGAACTATTGATGAAGTAAACAAAATAACATTAAAACCATCAAAAAACAAAAACAACCAGTTCTCAGGCACCAGGACTCTGTCAAGAGACTGAACCAAAAATCTGTCAATGACCAGTCAAATATCATAGGCATGGCCCTTCCTTAAAAGATAGAACTTTTCCTTATCTATAAAGACATAGCACAAGAAGTAGCACAAGAAGTTGAAGACCCCTAGAACGTTCCTTGGGCGTCTGAGGGAAGTTGCAGGGGGAAATATCGCTGATCATTGTTGTCTCTTGGAGGAGGAGTTGTAAAATATATTCAAAATACCATGAGAGAAAATTTAAACTATCTTTTTTTCTCATAGACATATTAAACTGCTCATAATGCCATGAACACAGGGGCATGCCTGCACATATTTTAATCTTCTGGAAAATGATAAATGGATACATAATTAAATACAATCATGAAGTTACTACAGAGTTTCATAAATTTCTTGATGAGGACATAATTTAAAATTTATCATCAACACTTCTTAAAATAGAACAGGAACAAATAGGTAAAAAAAAATTCAGTAAAATGTAAAAGCATCAAGGGTGTGAGTTTGAGATATAATAAATGTCTGATGTTGAAGGGACTGGACACGCCGAGCATCCACGCATCCCCAGTGAGAAACCATTAGGAAGGAGGCTCTTGCGTAGAGGGGTCTTTTTACTGTCAAACCACCACAACTTCAGCATCTTCTCCTCAAGCTTTCTCATCTCATATGTTGTGCTCTTTTAAAGTTATATACGAAATACGCTTCCAGTTTCTCTGGGAATTGTCACAGTTTTTTAAACCTCTTTTTTCTCATTAAGGAGACTGAGAATTGGATATAGAGGATCTGATCTTGGCTGTATGTGTCCTTGAGCAAGACACGTAACCTCTCTGGGCTTTAGTGTCATTTTCTATAAATGTCCCTTCTGTGTCTATCATTCGATAATGCCAAAGTGACTGCCAGGAGGCTCTGGCATTCCTGCAGCCCTCATGAATAACTCCTTTCTACACTGACACAAATTATAGCAGCATTTCTTTGAATCTTCTCCTGTAGGATGTTATCAGCTACAGTGGTTGAATACACAGGACTTTATCTTCATAAGAAGTATGGAAGTATATGAGTCCTGGCATTGGTTCACCAGCTCAACAATTTTAGGACTGATATCTTTACAGTTCTACTGGGTAGATCCTCCAGGTGACAAGAAGGCTGCTGCAGATCCTGCCAAATAAGATAAAAGACTATTTCCATCATCAGGCAACTCCCCACCTTCCAACTAGAGGCAACCACTGTTCTAATATCTATGCTATAGAGTAATTTTGCCTTTTCTGGACCTCAAATAAATGGAATCACACAGTATGTAATCTTTTGATTCTGGTTTCTTTGATTTTTTTTTTGAGATACATTCATGTCATAGCAATTGCTGAGTAGTACTGCATTGTATGAATATACCACCATTTCTTTATCCATTCTCCTATGGATGGACTTTTGGATTGTTTCCAGTTTGGGGCTTTTATGAATAAGGCTGCTATGAACATTCATGTACAAGCCTTTGTGTGAACCCCTATGTCTTCATTTGCATTAGGTAAAAATCCAGAAATGGAATTGCTGGGACATAGGATCAATGCATGTTTAGCTCTCCTCTAAAATGGCTACACCATTTTGCATAGTTATTTTTAATGACTGAATAATTCTGGAATGAATGCATCACCGATTGTGTAATTTTTTCCCAGATTATTGGACATTTAATTTATATTGTTTTCAATATTGTCTTTTTAAAAGAAATAGAAAATCTTATAATTAATACCTTCCTACAAATAATTTTTATCTATTGCTGGAATATTTCTTCTATTGAAATATTTACTTGAGACAATAGGGGCAGAGTATTATCATGATTTCTTACTTTCCCAAAAGGCTACAGTAGTTTATACTCCCTCAATAAATTTGAAAAATATTGTTTTTAAAAAGCCACTTCTTTTAATTGTATTGAGTTTTAACATGCACAGATCTTAAGCATGCAGCTCGATGAATTATCACATATGTAAAATTCAGCAGCCTAGATCAAGAAAGAATATTTTCAGCACCTTAGAAACCCCATGCCTCTCCCAGACCATTAAACACCTCACAGAGGGACTTGCTATTCTGATACTGAAATGACTCTGCTTGTGTTTAAACTTCATATAAATTAAATCATACCGTTTAATCATACTTATTCTCATATGCAAGGTTTAAAAGTCAAAATAGAGCTTAATTTCTGACATTGATGGGGATGACATGCAACATAATATTTAATAAAAACAATGGTCACCATTTGTTCAGCTCAGGAATGCACACCAGTTGCTCTCAAGGAATTTACATCCATAATCTCATTTAATCTTTTCAATGAGAAAGATATAATTATACCCATTCTCTAGACAATAAACCTGAAGCTAGCAGTGGAAACTAGCTTGCCCAGTCTCACCTGGCTAGTACAGAACTCAGCAAGAATGTATTCCCAGTTGTGCTTGACATTATCCAGCTGTGTGATACCAAAATATCATAGCCCATGCATTAAGGATTACTGAGAGAACAGTCCTTTAGAACTGCAAGTACTCGATCACCAGATAAAAGATCTAAACATGCCTCAGAGGACGCTGCCACCGCTCGCTACTTTCCTCTACTGTTCAATGAAAGCTCAAGGCAAGCTGCTAGAAATGAAGGTGCAAAAGCCAACCCGATGACAGAGCAAATTGCCAGGCACGATTTTATGAATTGACTGTGTTCTCCAGTTGTTATCAGCTTTACCAGAAAACTGAAACAGTCGGTGTATAGTAACACTGTAGACCACAGTGGGTCGTATTACTGCTAATTGGGGCCATTTTTTCCTTCAAATGCAATTATTACCCCCAAGACATCAATATACAAAATTATACAGAATGTAATGAATTGAGTATCCAATGCTGGAAAAAGAGCACGGATTCGAAAACGTACTGTGAGTAAAGACGACTCTCACACTGAATATTTTACCATATTGGAGGACTGTAAAGATGTTTACTGCCCAGGAAAGGACAATAGAAAGATAAATTAAGGTGAGGGCTTATATGTGAAGGTAGCTGGACGTTTGAGACACCAATTAATCCAACTGGTTTTCTAATTCCAACTGGGAAGAAGATACTAATTTCTATCATATAATGGAAATTACAAATAGGCTTTGCATGACACAATGTCCCAGTTTAAAAAAAAATCAAAAGAAAATGTTAGAATATATTTGACAAAAATGCCAGCATCCAAGAAACATGTTATTATCAAAGAAAGTGATGCAGCCAGTATTCAAATAAAATTTCAGGTCTGTGGGACAACGTCATTTATAGGAATGAATACAGGACCCCAACTATTTTTTTTCAGTAATTCCTTTAAAAAACTTTTGGAACATAGAAGAGGTAAAATTGTATGTGTATAAATGATAAGTGCACAATTCAATGAAGTTTCACAGAGTTAAAACACTAGGTAGGTAATCTCTACCCAGATCACGACATAGAACATTTACTGTGTCCCAGGAGCCACCCACATGGCCCCCAACTGTACCTCTCCAAAAGTGACTCCTGTTCTAACTTTCATCGTAATGTGAGACTTCAAGTATATACACTGATGCTTTAGGGAAAAAAATAATGAAAATTGTTATCCAATCCCAATTCACCTTTGAGAAGTTGAACAAGTGTCATAATTTAACAGGATAGTGTAACTGAAAGAAAACTTGACAGCCCTTTCTTAGCCCCCACGCAGAAAAAAAAAAGTTCATTTGCCCTCCTTTTTATCATTGTTTTCCCTAAATTTCACTTCATTGAATTCAGGTGCTAATAACACAGCTAATTTTTCTTTGAAGTTCAACTTCATCCATAAATGACAGCAACAAAATTGACTGTTGATAAGACATGAAAATTGAGTTAGTTTTTTCCAGTATTTGTACAGAGTGATTTCCCTGAGGTCTCTTTTTCAAGATCTCCCAGGGCCCAAAGGCACAACACAGTCAGCTAGAGTTGGAGTGAATTTTGTCCCCTTGGTAAGGTCTTTAGCATGAAACAAACCAGCCTAATTAAGATGGATTACCTGAACTTGGCCTTCTCAACATTGCAATCAAATTAACTAGAATATTACCATGCAGACAAATATTTATGACATTTCAACCCAAAATAAATGCAAACCTTGAAACCGCTTATGAATACATAATACTAATTATTATTGAAGAGCATGCATTTCTGCCAAGGTTAAGCATCTTCTGTAATTGGTCTGCAGTTAGCTCCTTTTTTCCTGTTTATGTATGGATGAAGAGGACATTTTATAATGCATTTATGTTCCCCTATCCACCCATCAGCCTTCAATCTAAGATGGAAAAATTACTTTGTTTCTTTTTTCTTTTCCTGTACATAAACGTCATTGTCTGCAGCCTTCTTCCAGGTATTGGAAGACTGTAAAAGCAACTGAAGTTGCTAATCATGATTTTCTTTCAGATGCATTTTTTTTCTTTCTGGAAAGCAAGTGGTTGAACATTAAACCTCTGCTCACACTTCTCCAAATATTCTTAGCAAACCCCAAAGTGATGTCTTTGATGGCATTCTGGAAGGAGATGCTGCTACGTTCATAGCTGTCACAGTAAAATCACAGTCACCAATCCCCCTCCTGTCTCCCACCCCTATCGGGGAATAGTAAAATTATTTCTGGAGAAAATGGAGAGGGCATGAATTACTCAGCTAGTATTTTTAGATGACTTCTGCACATCGATTAATAAATCTTAGGGAAAGCACTGTTCACTTATCATACCAAGCAGCCCAGCTCTGGCTTATAAATAGTGCCCAAAGTTTTACAATTCCAACATTTTGTATCATGTGAGTAGACTCTGCAGTGTGAGACTTGGTTTAACTTCTTAATTGCATCTTCGGCTCCATTTAACTTTACCCAATCGGACTTATAAATATTTAATCAGATCATTGCTGCTTGCTTAAAAAAGGAAAAAAAAAAAAGAAATCCTGGCTGATACTCTCTTGGCTAAACATGACCTTGAAAAGACAGACACACTTAACAATGTTACTCTCATCCTGATTTGCATTTAAGAAAGGAAACAAGTGCCACAATCGATTAGCAAACTTGAGTTATTAGGAAAAAGAAAAAAATGGACCCAGGCTTGGGGAACCTGGAAAAATCTTGTTTAAAAAAAGCAGTGTTCTCAACCCTTCCCAAAAAACCCAGAGAGATTAATTTCCCTCATGACTTATTGAATTTTCTGAACTGGCAAAGTCATGGAGTTGCATTTCAATATTTGTTTTTCTTTAAATGTCTTCTCTAATATTGGTGTATGGAATATTGCAGTCATGACTAGAGTATCTGAATACAATAATCTTTCCACCTGATGGCTACGAAGATTTTAATACATGGCGTTGAAATGAGTGGAGATTATTTTCCGCCTTTTATAATTTTGTTTGGTTGCCATTTCCCAACTTGTGCACAAAACATTGAAGTGTATGTTGGAAGTTCTGGATATTTTAAAATTAATTAGCTAAACAACGAATTAACTACTGTTAAATCTTGAGTGGTAGCACTGCCTTACTCCATGTAATAGGTGGTCTGCATCCTGGCCTCTGGGCGTGAGAAACTACAGGCATAGTTTTCAGCCGCCTCCAAGCTCCTTCCTCTGTGTATCACTGGGCATCCCGCAGACGCTCAGAGTCTCACACAAACACTCACGAGGCACCCGCATCTCCCGCCCTCCCGCTGCTCACTGATCTGAATGCCATCTCCATCTAGCAGGATGCTGAGCGAATTCAGTTTGTCTCCTTTCAGTGGCTAATAACTCCAGTGGGTTAATAACTCCAGTGATATTCACTGATGCCATCACTGTAGCCAAACAAATCACTCTATCTCACACCTTCCTGAGACTTTCAATTAAGTTCCCATCCTATTCCATTCTATTTGCTGATCACCCTGTGCTTTTCCTTCCTCTTCTCTGTCTGCAGGGGTGGTACTTATATATATACATATATATAGGATTAAGATCATTTACAAAGCTTCCTCTTGAATCTAATTCTTGTTCCATGGACACGCTTGATCTATTTCTGAATCCTCATGAAATCAAAGCTTTCTGGGCCTTATCCATCCTCTTTCCACCATATCCTGATTGTCTAGACCAGTGCCTGGCACACAACAGGCACTCAAACATGTGAGGTGGCAGATCATCACAGACCATCTTCTGGCAGAGGATGATGAGCACTAATGTTACAATGATCCCACCCTGAATGGCTTATCCCATTGAGGACCATAAACCGTGTGTTACGACCAAGACTGTACCTGATAGCTTGACCTGAACATTTCTGCCAGTTTGACTAAAACACCAGGTTGATTTGGCCTTACTTATCTATTAAGCAAGTTAGATCTCTTTCATGGCCTGCAATTTTAACTCTATTTTTAATTTTAATCAGGATAGTTTTTCTCAACAGTCTGTAACTAACTTAAAGTCCCTGCCCAGAGTAACACTTCATCATAATCAGAAACGATCACGTTAAGGCATATTAGATTAATTCTGACAGGCTTAGATGGGTGAAGCTGTGTATCCATCCGATGTCAACAGAAGCCCTAGGCGGATTATCCTTCACGCTTCAGAAATCCTCAAAATGCACAGATTTTGAGTAAGAGAAGCTGGACCCGAAGTGCTAAGTACTGCATGATTCTACTGACATAAAGTTCAAGAGGAGAGGGAAGTAATTGATGGCCATACAAACTGAACGATAGTTGCCTCCGCAGGTGGGGAGTGGTTAGCTGGAGCAGAGCAAGATGGAACTAATGAGGGTAATATTCCATGACTGGGTGATTTTTACGTGGGTTGGCACATATGTCAAAGTTCTCTGAGCTGTACGCTTCACACTCGTGCATTTCACTGAATGTCAGTTACACCTTAATAAAGTATTATTAGCAAAAAGATGCATGTGTTACTTGGATCTTGGAACCAGCTTTAGAGAGATGGTTAACACAGAAAAAAAAAAAAAGAGAAACAAACAAAAAAAGCAACCAAAAAAACCCAAAAATCTGTCAGTTG